>NC_066584.1:203192957-203495100 GCF_024323335.1 Lathyrus oleraceus | reverse complement strand
AATGGATACACATTTTATACCAAAGAACAAGATGATAAAAGTACTATGCAAAATAGTGGTGTCACCGTGGTAGCTGAAGCAATGCACATATCAAGTGTGAAGGACTTAAACCCCAAATTTGCAAACCTGTCGTATTTTGGTGTTATCGAGCGCATTTGGGTGTTTGATTATGAGAAGTTTCAGATTCCTATATTTGGTTGCAAGTGGGTTGAAAATAATAACGACATTCGAATGGATAAGTCAGGATTTTTGCAAGTGGATCTTAATAGGGTGGGATACAAAGATGAGTCTTTTATTCTAGCCTCTCAAGCTAGACAAGTGTTCTATGTCAATGATCCGAAAAGTACGAAATGGTCTATAGTTCTTTTTTCCAACAAAGTAATTGATGAAAACACTGGAGATCAAGGTGATATTGATGTTGAGATTGAATCGTTTACGAGAAATGATCAAGATGAGAATATTATATCAAATGATTCATATATTAGAAATGATCATAATGAGGGTATTTGGATCAATCCAACCGTCCGTGTTGTTAAGAGACATGTAGAACATATTCCAACCAAGAAAAGAAAGAGAACTTAGTGAAAAAGGTACAGGTCAAATGATTTTAATTGTTTTCTTTATTATAGGTAAAATGGCTTTTATGATTTTATTGTTTTTATATTTGTCATCTGATTTTAATTATTTTCTTTATTACAGGTAAAATGGCTATTATGAAGTCAATCATTCGTGTAAGGGGCAAGGGATACTTGAAAGTATCAATTGATATTTGTTTAGATGGAGATGTTCCATTGTCGTCAAGCCTCATTCGCGTAGATGATGATGCTGGATATTTGAAAGTATCCCTCTACGACAATGGAACATGTCCATCTAAACAAATATCAATTCTATCTTTAAAAGATAAGGGACCAAAAATATAAGGGGATTACGCAGCAAATCGAGTCAGTTGCATAAAAAAAAAGGTATAAACACAATTATATGATATTTATGCATAGAAAATGTTAATTCTTGATCTTATACTTCACCTAACTAATTTTATGATATTTTAGGTTCATGCTATTGATATTGAACAAAAAGAGGTTGTTGCTAAGAAGACTGCTGCTAGCAAAAAAAACATACATCTCAGAGATGCTTTTGCTACTTAGTTTTATTTCTTTCTAAGTTATGAATTGGTTGTATATTTAGAATCTTTAGAAGTTAAACGATTATATATCAGTGGATTGTTGTATATGTATGGATTGTTGTATATAAGGCTTGTTGAATGCAATGTGTGAAAAAGGGCTTCAAATTATACAGTTTTGGGTGTACTGCTTCAATATATAGGTTGTCTAAAATAAATAAAAAAATATAGCGCTTTTTAAACAAAAAAATTTAAATAACCACCCACTTTAGAGGGCGCTTCCCAAAATAAGCGCCCTCTAAACCCTTTAAATTTCCACTTTAGAGGGCGCTTTCCAGTAAAAGCACCCTCTAAACCCTTAAAAGTTTCCACTTTAGAGGACGCTTTCCAGTAAAAGTGTCCTATAAACCCTTAAAAGTTTCCACTTTAGAGGGCGCTTTCTTTAAAAAGCGCCCTCTAAAGTGGCCCTTAAAGGGCTTAAAGAGCCACTTTAGAGAGCGCTTTCACCAAGAAAAAAAGCGCTGTCTTTACCTATGCCAGCGCCAGATTAGAGGGCGCTTTAAAGCGCTGTTATAGGCCAAAAAAAACGCCCTCTTTTCCCTTATTTGGCGTAGTGATAGTTTGTCCGGTGCTTCCCTAAGATGGTACATGGGCTTGGACATTGCGAACATCCGATCCTTCAACGACCTTGGCGAGGCCTTCGTCAAACAATACAAATACAACGTGGATATGGCTCCCAATAGGGATCAATTGAGAGCTATGTCCCAGAAGGACAAGGAAACTTTCAAAGAATACGCCCAGAGGTGGAGAGAGGTAGCAACACAGATTGTGCCCCCGCTAGAGGAGAAAGAGATGACCAAGATCTTTTTGAAGACCTTGAGTTCTTTCTATTACGAGCGGATGATTGCCAGCGCTCCTTCTAACTTCACCGAGATGGTGAATATGGGGATACGTTTGGAAGAAGGAGTCATGGAAGGGCGTCTGACCAGAGAAGAAGGCTCTTCTGCCAAACGGTATGGGACGTTTGGAAAGAAGAAAGATGGTGAGGCACATGTTGTGACCTCCCATGTTAAACCAAGAAGACCCTCGGTGAGCAGGAAGACCGTGCGTCCTACCGGTAACCAGCACCAGGTGGCTCACATAGCACCTGTTTTCAGAGACAGTCAACAGTATCAGCATCACAATAATAATCAGCAACAACAACATCCGCAATATTAACAACAACAACACCGTCCTCAACAGCAGGCCTACCATCCTCGAAACAGTAATTAAGCTAGCACAAGCTACGAGAGGAAGAGGGTCACCTTTGATCCTATTCCTATGACATATGCAGAGTTATATCCCTCTTTGATAGGGAGGAAGTTGATTACTCCACGATACCCGTCGGCTATAGCTACCAACCCTTAGTGGTGGTATAAGCCCGAATTGCATTGTGTTTATCATTCTGGTGCTCCCGGACATGACGTGGAAAACTGCTACCCACTGAAGACCAAGGTTCAAGACCTTGTGAGATGTGGTATTCTGTGTTTCGAGGACATTGGTCCTAATGTAAAGAAGAACCCATTGCCCGAGCATGGGAAATCTGTCAACATGGTCCAGGGCTGCCCTGGCAAGTACAAGGTCAAATATGTCAGCCATATTCGACAATCTCTGGTCGAGATGCATAGACTAATATGTGATTATAGTCATTATGAGCATGACCACAATAGATGCCGAGTTTGTTCTGTCAATCAAAGAGGATGTCGCCAAGTGCGCAAAGATGTTCAAGAAATGCTGGATGAAGGAGTTATTGAGATACTTCAAAATAGAAATGTTGATGAGGATGCTGATGAAGTCAATGTAATTTCTCCAGTATTTTGGATCCATGAGCCTGTTATTATCAAGTACGATGGTAGCAAGCCAAAGGCTTCTCCTTCTTTGATCATCAAGCCAACTGGCCCTGTGCCATACTCTTCTAAGAAGGCGGTTCCCTATCGCTACAATGTTGTAGCATTGGAGAATGGGAAAGAGGTGCCCCTGCCCTCTTCATCTGTCGTTAATATTACCGACGTCAGCGGCCTGACCTGTAACGGTCGTGTCTTCTCGGGTCCGCCGAAACCTCAAGCTGATGTTCGAAGAGCTGATGTGACTGATTATGCTGAACGCCCGATTGGGAATGCTGTGAATGCTCCGAATCCGGCACTTGTTGCCAAACCTGCCTCTACGTTGAAAACTTCTATCTCTGTTGGCCAAAGTGGCAATACGAAAGAAGACTGTGATGAGATGTTGAGGCTCATCAAGAGAAGTGAGTACAACGTAGTAGATCAACTTCTACAGACGCCATCCAAAATCTTTGTACTATCCTTACTGATGAATTCCGAACCACACCGAGAAGCTCTGCAGAAGGTGTTGGATGTGGCGTATGTAGATCATGACGTCACGATTGAACAATTCAACAGTATTGTTGCAAATATCACTACTTGTAACAATTTGAGTTTTTGTGATGCTGATCTCCCTGAGGAGGGAAAAGACCACAACTTGGCATTACACATATCTATGAGTTGCAAAGATGATGCCATGTCCAATGTGCTGGTGGACACTGCGTCGTCATTAAATGTGTTGCCAAAGTCCACTCTTGCAAAGTTGTCATATCAGGGGCCTCCCATGAGGCAGAGTTGAGTGGTAGTGAAAGCTTTCGATGGGTCCCGTAAAACTGTGATTGGAGAGGTTGAGCTCCCAATCAAGATTGGACCGAGTGACTTCCTGATCACCTTCTAGATCATGGACATTCACCCATCATATAGCTGTCTGTTGGGCAGACCATGGATTCATGAGGCAGGCGCCGTGACATCCACCCTATACCAGAAACTGAAGTTTGTGAAAAACAAGAAGCTGGTGGTGGTAGGGGGAGAAAAGGCTCTCCTGGTTAGTCATTTGTCGTCCTTCTCTTATATAGATGCTAAGGATGAAGTTGGAACACCATTCCAAGCTTTATCTATTGCTGAACCACATCCATGAATTGGTTCATGCGAATTCTCATCTCGGCGAGCTCTGCTTGTAGGCCTTCCATTGCTCTCTGTTGATTTCTTCTAGCATCGTACCGGTGAATGCCTGAATTAGCTATCCTACTAGTGGAACACCAAACAAAATGAGAACCACTGCGGCGGTACCTGTTATGCAAGACATGCAAATGAATATGTAAATGCAATGACATGTTTATCAATTCCAAAGGGTATTCTACCCCCTTGATTCCAGTCTCACATCAGGTAAATAGTGCAAGAAGATCGAGTCGTGGATAAGCTTCTGAGGTCAAGATGCAATAGAGAGAAATCGTCATACAAATGAGTTCAAGGAGAAGGGCCTTAGCCAACAGTACATCAAGAGAGGATCTCCATAACAAGCCTGTGGATCATCACTACAAATCAACAAAGAAACACAACAAGCAAAAAGAGGAACAAAAGCAGGAATCAACCTCCTGTATACAACCCATAAGGATTGTTCCTCACTTCAGCCAGCAGTGCCACCGTGTCAGGATGATCTGGAGATTCTGCCAAACGCCGAATAAGCAAATTTCTCTTGTGAATAATCCCATCCAGTTCGTTGATATGCTCTATGTAGTAATTCCCATCATCCTCTCCGAATACCTCTTCAAGTCTAGACTTCTTCAAACCCGCCAACACCTTGAGTTCTTCAATCTGTTCTTGAGCCTTGTCGAGTTGATCTGTGAGGTAACCATTGGTTGCACGGGCACACATGAGCTCATTGTTCTTCTCTTTCAGCAGAGTCTTCAACTTCTCCATCTGACCAGTCAATTCGGCCACCATCTCCTCCTCTTTTGCCTTTCGAGAAGCTGATAATGCATCCCGTTGCTCTTGCCACCCAGCTAATTTACCATGGGCATCCGTTAACTGCTGCTTGACTTGCCTCAACTCAGAACTGGATGACCCCAAGGCTTTGTCAATTTTCCTGAAGAAGTTCACCTTCACAGCCAATTTCTTCTCTGCTTCCTCTTACAATCTGACAGCTTCCCCCTTCTGATATTCCGCCTCATGGTACAGATGCATACAGTCTTGCAATTTCACATTCAACTCCGAGTTTTCAATTTAAAGTTCCTCAAGGGATTTCTTCAATTTGTCATACTCCTCTCGACTCACCATTGTTGACTGCTCAGGAGTAGGTGGATACATTCCCTCTTCCATGGGAAACGGCAGACCAAACTCTTCGACTCTTCCCTGAAGCCAATCTTCATACTGAGGATAAGTCCTGCAATCTCCTTTTCCAAGCACAATCCTTCCTCTCTTGATCACCTTGAGCCAGGCCTCAGCTGCCTTATGGGATACAGTCAAATCAGATGAAGAATGGAAAAACAACGATTCTTCCACATCCTTTTCCAAAGGCGGAGTTTTTAAAGCATATCCAAACTGTCTGACTGCTAGAGAAGGATTATAGTTGATTCCTCCTCTTCTTCCTACCAACGGTACATTCGGGAAGTTTCCACAACTGTGAATAATATCTGCCCGAAGCAAGTTCTGGTATGACCACCAAGAAATATCTTTAGCTCTTATCCCCATCAATCTCTTCGACCAACTCAACGAGTCCTTGAAGTCAACGAACGCTCCCGACTTGGGTAGGTGAGAACTGAACCACCTATAAAACAAGGGTGCACAACAATTCACCAATCCTCCATTTCTATTCTCATTCCTGTGATGCACCGAATGAAAGAAATCTCCCAGCAAGGTCGACACTTGATTTCCCAACACGAAGAGGCGTATTGCGTCTACGTCTATAATTTTTGCAACATTAGGGAACAGGACAATCCCGTATACACAAAGAGCCAACACAACATTGAAACCCCTCAAATCACCATTTTCAAGCTTCTTCTTGGCTTCTCCCACTAGGAAACTCAGATGAAAACCACTGACTCCTCCCTTCTGACACATATTAGACTTCAAGACTGATTTCCCCAAATATGTTGGTGTAAGCCCTAGAGGCCAATACATTTTGGTACTTGTATCGAATAATAAAAGGCATTCTCTTTATTATGGTTGATTAATAAAGTCCCTGGAATAGATAGTTCGTTTAATGTATTAAGTGTGACTTAATCATGAGAACACATTAAACATAAGGACATTATTCCTAAAGTATCCGTAGTCGAGCTTTAGTGTGAAGTGGGATAACATTAAAGCATTAAGACTATTATGCTTGTAGACTGATGATCACATCTCATGGATCATGGATAAAGAGTTATCAAGTCTTAAACATAGGTATGAATATTAGGAGTAATATTTATACCGGATTGACCCGCTATGAGAATACTATATAGAAAGTTATGCAAGGTGTCATAAGTTATTCTCATGGTGATAATAGTGTATTCCACTCTTCGACCTGAAACCACTATGGATCCTAGATGTAGAGTCGAGTGCTTTATTGCTGATCCAACGTTGTCCGTAACTGGATAACCATAAAGACAGTTGATGGGTACTCCACAAAGCATGCTGAGGGACATGAGTGACCTAGATGGAATTTGCCCATCCTGCATAACAGGATAAATGTCTATGGGCCCAATATTGAACTGGACAAGGATGACACGGTCTATGCCTTGTGTTCAATATAGACA
This sequence comes from Lathyrus oleraceus, assembly GCF_024323335.1. Taxonomy (NCBI): domain Eukaryota; kingdom Viridiplantae; phylum Streptophyta; class Magnoliopsida; order Fabales; family Fabaceae; genus Lathyrus; species Lathyrus oleraceus. The sequence goes on along the minus strand of NC_066584.1, from coordinate 203,488,384 downwards.
TAAGGGCAAAAGGGTAATTATACACATAATTATTATCACAGATGGTTTTGTCAGATCACATGACATTTTCGTGTCTTGGGTAGCAGTGATGTGTTGCTAGATACCACTCACTGTTTATTATATTAAATGCGTGATTTAATATAATTGCCAACGTCACGAAAACCTACAGGGTCACACATAAAGGACGGATTGATGAGAGATAGAGTAACTAAGGAATATCGTAAGGTACGGTACCCTTAAGTGGATTATAGAACATCGTAAGGTACGGTGTACTTGAGTAGAATACGAAATATGGTAAGGTACCATGGGCTTAAGTGATTTTGGGCATATTATAAGATATGGGCCAAAATACACTTAAGTGGGCTTTTAGCTTGAAGCCCACACAAGTGGTTCTATAAATAGAACCCTTGTGCAGAAGCACAAAGTGCGTTTGCATTCTTTTCGTTTTCACTCTCTCTCTCTCTCACTCAAAGCCTTCATTCGTACCAGCTAGCACTGAGATTGAAGGAACCCGTTCGTGTGGACTGAGTAGAGACGTTGTCATCGTTCAATGTTCGTGATCGTTTCGTGGATCTGCATCAAAGGGTTTTGATCGTTGCAAGAGATCTGCACCAAAGGTTTCAATCGTCACAAGAGGTAAATATTCTATCACTGATCATGACCATTCGTAAGGATCTCTAAAGGAGAAATTTTAATTTCCGCTGCGCTTTGGGTCGCAAATTCTCCTTCAGTGGTATCAGAGCCACTTACGAAACCATGAATCGGATAGGTGTTTATTTTCTGTATTAATATGATTAAAAGACAGAATGAATCGATTAATTAAAAGGGTAATTAAATTTGGCATCATGAGTGTACGAGTTGGATGATTGATGTTGACTATGCTTCGGAATCCGACATTAGTATGGTGAAGCAGCGATACATCGATCGTCCATAGGTTACGCAATTGAGACCGATCAACTTATATATGATATAAGTAATCCTAATGCAAAATACGGTATATGTGATATACTGTTTCTGTTTCGTTCATTCGAACACTAAATGATTGTTTTGCTTTGAGCGATCAATGGTCATTTGCTTCGGAATCCGACATTAGTATGGTGAAGCAATGACCTGTTGATCAATCATACTGAATCAACAATCGAGGTGTGTTTGACGGTCTGAAATTGGCAAATTAGGGTTGGTGACGGCGCAAGGGTTGTGCCGTGAAAGAGTTGTGAATTTAGGGCTTTTGGAACACGTCTGTTGACTGTTTCAAAGTTTGTTATTTTGGCTGCGTGAAGCTCGTGTGACGAGCGTGTTGACTGTTTCAAAGTCTGTTATTTTGGCCGCGTGAAGCTCGTGTGACGAGCATAACAAGCGTAACAAACTGGATGCGTAACGGTCGTAACAAGACGCGTGACGTTCGTAACAGACCCATAGATTGACCTGTGACGGTCGTAACAGACTCACAGAATTTTAGGCATTTCTGTTTTGACCTGTGACGGTCGTAACAACCCTGTGACGCTCGTCACACTCACATTGCCTGTGACGGTCGTCACACGCCTGTGACGGTCGTCACACGCCTGTGACGGTCGTCACACTCCCAGAGTCAAAATTTTGGGGTTTCTGTTTTGTGCCTGCGCAAGAGTTGTGTGGATGCAAAAACAGTGTCCATTTCAAATGAATTGTTCATTAAAATTTTGGACAGGGGCGCTGCCCCTCCAACCCCGCAAGGGCGCTGCCCCTTGATCCCGTCCGCTGACCGGGCAGCGGAACCCCCGGCCAACTCTGCGTAGTGTGATCGGTCGCCAAAATTTAATTTGGTTTTAATTAATTAAAGGAATTAAAATTTAATAATAACAATGTGTTTATTATTATTGCCTTGTGGTGATCAGTTATGGCCTTAGTTGTCCTTTACTTTGTTTTGGGTTTTTAAATACGACCTGCGTGTCGTGCCTCTCCTTTTGATCTCTTAATGTAACTTCTTTTCTCATCTCAATCCCTCGTATGTAAAACGAGTTTCTTCTGAAATGTAATGTTATGAAGAAAGAGAAGAAGACAATGTTATGAAGAAAGAGAAGATTTCAATATCAAAGGAGGACAACCTTGAAGATCAAAGGAGGACAACCTTGAAGATCTTGCTTGGAGAAGCTTAGATCGTTATTAGGTTAGCTTAGGTTCTCTCATTGGCTTGGGAGAACAATTGCACTAGGGGCCATAACTGTTTCATTGTGTATGTATGTTGATGCATGTGAATGTATGTTGATGCATGTGAGAGACGATTTATATGATAAATAAGCCGGTGAGATCATAACAATTGCAATTCCCTCAAACTAAAATATTAAGTTTATGCTTTCCAAGTTTTAACACTCATCAAGACTAGTAATGGATAATGTAGGTTTCGCCTACGCGAGGTGCATGATCTATATATTAGTAAGGTGCGATGGGATAATTGTAATATCCAACTGTTAAAACAATGGGTCAAACTTAACTAAACAAATTATAATAATATTATATGTGTTTGCTTTCCAAGTTTTAGCACTCATCAAGACTGGTATCGGATATGTAGGTTTCGCCTACGCGAGGTGCATGTTTTATATTAGTTAAGGTGCGATGGGATAATTGTAATATCCAACTGCTAAAACGATGAGTCAAACTTGATTATAATTTTCTTATATATGTTTAGAAGCAAGAGTTGGGAATAATCCATATGATGGATTGGAATAAGGAGTTATTCACCCAACTGAAATATTCGAGAGTTGTATGAGATACAATTGGAAAGAGTTCCTACCTAAATAACCTAGTTTTGTGTAATCCGCCTACGCGGACTTAGAACGAAGTGAAATATGGATCTCGACCCACTAGAAAATCTTCCAACGGGATTTTCCGAATCAAATGATGAGGGTCATTTGTTTTGAGTAAAATAGTGGGAGCATATTTGATTAAAGGCCTAATTAAATATGTCAATGATACTTATATTTTCTTAATCCTTATGTAGATAACCATGACAGCAAACACCTCTAACAACATCTTGAGATCAATCCTTGATAAGGAAAAATTGTCTGGGACAAATTTTCTGGATTGACACCGAAACCTGAGGATTGTCCTCAAACATAATAGAAAGCTGTATGTCTTGGAGACACCTGTTCCTGAAGAGGAACCTCCTAGTTCTGCACCTAAGGCAGAAAGAGATGCTTATAAGAAGCATGTCGATGATGCCAATGAAACTGCTTGTCTCATGTTGGATGTCATGAACTCAGAGTTGCAAAAGCAACATGAGAACATGACAGCGTTCGATATGATCGAACACATGAAGATGCTCTATCAAGAGCAAGCAAGGCATGAGAGGTTTGAAGTTTCAAAAACCCGAGCCAACGCATCAAGACTAATGGATCATTTGGAACAAGAGAACTGTGAGCTTAAAGAGGAAGTAGCCAGATTGACTTCCCTGATGGAGTCTTTCATGGCTGCCCAGAGCCAGTCGTCTCCGACACCTTCAACTCCTCCCCATAGGACAATCATTTCTGAGATTGTCTCTTCAACTGTGCCTGCGGCCAGCGCACAGTTTGCTCCAACGGCCATGCCAGCCAGATTTCCGTGGAGGATGCCTCCTAATTTCATGCCCGAGGGTCCTGCACCCACCTTTACTTCTCTGCCGGCATCTAGCCCGGTCCAAGCTGTTCCTCCTCCTGTCGTGCATACTATGCCTAGAGTAGACGACACCATCTATCATTATGAGCCGTCTAAGGGCCCAAATGTCTATGAAAAGATGGACGCTATGAATGATCAATTTCTTGAGCTCCGCAAGGAATTGAAAACTCTTTGAGGAAAAGATCTGTTTGGCAAGTCTGCTGCTGAGCTCTGCTTGGTCCCGAATGTGAAGATCCCTGTGAAGTTCAAGGTCCCTGACTTTGAAAAGTACAAGGGAGTTACTTGCCCTCTCAGTCACCTGGTCATGTATGCCAGGAAAATGTCGACTCAGACCGACAATGACCAATTACTCATTCACTACTTCTAGGATACACTACGCCAAAAACTGGAATAGACAGCGCACCTTTGAGGGCGCTTTATTACAAAAGTGCTCTCTAAAGTGAAGCGAAAAAATAAGGAGCAATAGATAGCGCACTTTAGAGGGCGCTTTTGTAATAAAGCGCCCTCTAAGGTGAAGCGAAAAAATAAGGAGGAGATAGAGGGACAACAATACATGGCGCTTTTTAGAAAGCGCCCTCTAACGTTACCCTTAGAGGGCGCTTTTAATAAAGCGCTGTTATAAGTCCATGTGCATTTCCAGTTTATAAATCGCTTCTGGAAAGCCTTAGAGAGCGCTTTCATAAGCGCCCTCTTAGGCCCCCTTTAGAGGGCGCTTTTTTTCCACAAGCGCCCTCTAAGGTCCCCTTTAGTAAACATTAAAATTATAACATACTGCGCGTTTTGTTATTTCACTCTCTGTTATTTTCGTTCTTTTTCACGTTAGGGTTCTCACTGCTACGATTTTCGCTACTTCTAAGGCGTTCTCCTTCCACCTCTGTTAGATCTACGACGTTTCCTCCTTCTACCAATCAAAGGTACACGATGCAGCTTATGAGTGTATTTATTCTAGCATACATTATTACTTGCACTATTGCTTTGTTTTAGCTTTGCCCCATTTCAGTTTTATGTTATTGTTGTCTATGCTACGTTTGTTTCGACCTGTAAAGTTTCAATATTCATAGTCATTTAAATAGTTTGGGTTTATTAGGCAATTGACGGTTGGTTTTTAAATTGCTGAATTTGATATCGCTATGAATCACATTCAAAGACTGTTGTTAGGGTTCGGTTATGGTTGCATTATAGAGACATTAGAAACCTTTGATTCTAGTAACTTAGCGTACATAGCCTAGCTAGTAACTTAAGAAGTTTAGGTATGGATGTTATTTGATAGAGTAAATGGAGACATGAATGCCCTGCACAGAGACTAACTCAATAAAGCGAAATTGTTTTGTCTCATCCCATTTTTGGTTTCTCTTCTGAAATTGTTTTTTGTTTATTCTAATTAGTAATGGATAATACATGGATGTCTTCCAATCGATTGTCGAGAGAGTACGAGAATGGGGTATCAGAATTCGTTAAGTTTGCCGTTGCGCACGCCGAAGACCCCAGTAGAATGATATGTCCTTGCTTGGGTTGTTGTTATGGGAAACGGGTTGACGCAGTTCAGTTGACATCGCATCTAATGAGGCATGGAATTGATCGAAGTTATACATGTTGGAATTTGCATGGTGAGAAAAGTAACGAGAATGTTGAACCGGGGGATAGTACGACCTATGCCTCAAACTATAGTGGCGCAGATACATACGGTTGTGATCGAGTTGAAGAGATTGCAGAAGCACTTGAAGGAGATCTTAAGGATTGTCCCGAAATGTTTGAGAGGTTGGTAAGTGATGCAGAGAAACCTTTGTATGATGGTTGCACTAAATTCACAAGATTGTCTGTGGTATTAAAGTTGTACAACTTAAAGGCGGGCAATGGATGGTCGGATAAAAGTTTCACAAAGTTATTAGCCCTTTTGAAAGATATGCTTCCTGAGGATAATGTTCTTCCCAATCGAACATATGAGACCAAAAAGATGTTGTGCTCTATTGGCATGAGCTATGATAAGATACATGCATGTCCAAACGATTGCGTTTTGTTTCGAAATGAGTATGCATCGTTAAATGAGTGTCCTAAATGCGGTGTCTCACGATATAAGAACAAGTTGTCTCCAACAAAAGTCTTGTGGTATTTTCCTGTTATTCCGAGATTTAGACGCATGTTTCATAGTGAAACCAATTCAAGACACTTGACCTGGCATGCAGATGAAAGAATTAATTATAGATGGAAAGTATCGACATCCGGCAGATTCACCACAGTGGTTGAAAATTGATAATGATTATCCTGAATTTGGAGAAGAATCAAGAAACCTTCGCTTGGCATTATCTACTGATGGAATGAACCCACACAGTATCCAGAGTATCTCACACAGTACATGGCCTGTGATTATTATGATTTATAACCTACCTCCATGGCTATGTATGAAGCGTAAGTACATGATGTTGGCTATGTTGATTTCTGGACCTAAACAACCAGGGAATGAAATAGACGTGTACTTGAAGCCCTTAATCGAAGATTTAAAGATTTTGTGGGAGACCGGTGTGGAGGTTTATGATGGATATAGGAAAGAAAGTTTCAACTTGAGGGCGATGTTGTTTGGCACAATTAATGATTTTCCAGCATACGGAAATCTATCAGGGTATAGCATAAAAGGTCAATGTGCGTGTCCTATTTGTGAAGATAAAACAGATTGGAAGCGCTTGGAGTTTGGTAAGAAGAATGTCTTTCTCGGTCATCGGAGATTCTTAAATTCAAATCATCACTACCGTGGATGGAGAAAGGCGTTCAATGGAGAGACAGAACAAGGCAGAGCTCCACCTATATTGACGGGTGATCAAATTTTTGAAAAGGTGAAAGATTTGGATACTCAGTTTGGCAAGCCTTTTGCCCAGACACTTGTCAAAAGTGGGTGGAAGAAGAGGTCATTTTTTTTTGAATTGCCGTATTGGAAGTCCTTGTATGTGAGACATTTTCTTGATGTTATGCATATTGAAAAAAATGTATTTGAAAGTGTTATTGGCACGTTACTCAATATACAAGGAAAGTCTAAGGATGGCCTTAAGGCAAGAAAGGACTTGATAGCGATGGGAATAAGAACTGAATTAGGACCCTTGAAGAAAGGAAAACGAACATATCTACCGCCTGCTGCTTATACTCTATCTAGAAAGGAGAAAAAAACATTGTGTAAGTTTCTAAGTGAAGTTAAAGTTCCAGAAGGGTACTCTTCAGATATTAGAAGACTTGTGTCTATGAAAGACCTCAAGTTAAAGAGTTTAAAGACCAATGATTGCCATGTTATAATGGAACATTTTCTCCCAATAGGTATACGTTCTATTCTTCCAGAAAAAGTAAGAAGCTCTATAACTTAGTTGTTTTCTTTCTTCAAGTCAATTTGCAGTAAGGTGATCAATCCTGTGATCTTACCAATGTTGCAAAAAGAAATCGTTATTATTTTGTGTGAGCTTGAAATGTTTTTTCCTCCATCATTTTTTGACATAATGGTACATCTAGTTGTTCATCTTGTGAAAGAGACACAATTGTGTGGACCAGCTTATATGAGATGGATGTACCCTGTTGAACGTTATATGAAAATATTAAAAGGGTACGTGAAGAACCGAAGTCGACCAGAAGGTTGTATGGTTGAAAGATACATTGTTGAAGAAGCGATTGAGTTTTGTACTGAATATTTGTCTAATGTTCAGTCAATCAGACTCCCCAAGTCTCAGCTTGTTGAAAAGAAAGAAGGAAAAAATCTAATTGGAAATAAAATCGTGGCAGTATCAAGGGTCGAACGGGAGCAAGTGCATTTGTATGTTATGCACAATGAGAATGAGGTTGAGCCGTATGTTGAAATTCACAAGGATGTTCTCCGAGGTTTAAATCCCAATAGAAATGAAAATTGGATAGTACGAGAGCACAATCGATGTTTTATACCTTGGTTTAAGGATCATATTTATTCAAAGTATTATTCAGATCCCGCTTCAATAACAGAAAGGTTGAGATGCTTAGCATATGGTCCAAGTTTCCATGTTTTTTCTTATAGTGCATACGCGATTAATGGATACACATTTTATACCAAAGAACAAGATGATAAAAGTACTATGCAAAATAGTGGTGTCACCGTGGTAGCTGAAGCAATGCACATATCAAGTGTGAAGGACTTAAACCCCAAATTTGCAAACCTGTCGTATTTTGGTGTTATCGAGCGCATTTGGGTGTTTGATTATGAGAAGTTTCAGATTCCTATATTTGGTTGCAAGTGGGTTGAAAATAATAACGACATTCGAATGGATAAGTCAGGATTTTTGCAAGTGGATCTTAATAGGGTGGGATACAAAGATGAGTCTTTTATTCTAGCCTCTCAAGCTAGACAAGTGTTCTATGTCAATGATCCGAAAAGTACGAAATGGTCTATAGTTCTTTTTTCCAACAAAGTAATTGATGAAAACACTGGAGATCAAGGTGATATTGATGTTGAGATTGAATCGTTTACGAGAAATGATCAAGATGAGAATATTATATCAAATGATTCATATATTAGAAATGATCATAATGAGGGTATTTGGATCAATCCAACCGTCCGTGTTGTTAAGAGACATGTAGAACATATTCCAACCAAGAAAAGAAAGAGAACTTAGTGAAAAAGGTACAGGTCAAATGATTTTAATTGTTTTCTTTATTATAGGTAAAATGGCTTTTATGATTTTATTGTTTTTATATTTGTCATCTGATTTTAATTATTTTCTTTATTACAGGTAAAATGGCTATTATGAAGTCAATCATTCGTGTAAGGGGCAAGGGATACTTGAAAGTATCAATTGATATTTGTTTAGATGGAGATGTTCCATTGTCGTCAAGCCTCATTCGCGTAGATGATGATGCTGGATATTTGAAAGTATCCCTCTACGACAATGGAACATGTCCATCTAAACAAATATCAATTCTATCTTTAAAAGATAAGGGACCAAAAATATAAGGGGATTACGCAGCAAATCGAGTCAGTTGCATAAAAAAAAAGGTATAAACACAATTATATGATATTTATGCATAGAAAATGTTAATTCTTGATCTTATACTTCACCTAACTAATTTTATGATATTTTAGGTTCATGCTATTGATATTGAACAAAAAGAGGTTGTTGCTAAGAAGACTGCTGCTAGCAAAAAAAACATACATCTCAGAGATGCTTTTGCTACTTAGTTTTATTTCTTTCTAAGTTATGAATTGGTTGTATATTTAGAATCTTTAGAAGTTAAACGATTATATATCAGTGGATTGTTGTATATGTATGGATTGTTGTATATAAGGCTTGTTGAATGCAATGTGTGAAAAAGGGCTTCAAATTATACAGTTTTGGGTGTACTGCTTCAATATATAGGTTGTCTAAAATAAATAAAAAAATATAGCGCTTTTTAAACAAAAAAATTTAAATAACCACCCACTTTAGAGGGCGCTTCCCAAAATAAGCGCCCTCTAAACCCTTTAAATTTCCACTTTAGAGGGCGCTTTCCAGTAAAAGCACCCTCTAAACCCTTAAAAGTTTCCACTTTAGAGGACGCTTTCCAGTAAAAGTGTCCTATAAACCCTTAAAAGTTTCCACTTTAGAGGGCGCTTTCTTTAAAAAGCGCCCTCTAAAGTGGCCCTTAAAGGGCTTAAAGAGCCACTTTAGAGAGCGCTTTCACCAAGAAAAAAAGCGCTGTCTTTACCTATGCCAGCGCCAGATTAGAGGGCGCTTTAAAGCGCTGTTATAGGCCAAAAAAAACGCCCTCTTTTCCCTTATTTGGCGTAGTGATAGTTTGTCCGGTGCTTCCCTAAGATGGTACATGGGCTTGGACATTGCGAACATCCGATCCTTCAACGACCTTGGCGAGGCCTTCGTCAAACAATACAAATACAACGTGGATATGGCTCCCAATAGGGATCAATTGAGAGCTATGTCCCAGAAGGACAAGGAAACTTTCAAAGAATACGCCCAGAGGTGGAGAGAGGTAGCAACACAGATTGTGCCCCCGCTAGAGGAGAAAGAGATGACCAAGATCTTTTTGAAGACCTTGAGTTCTTTCTATTACGAGCGGATGATTGCCAGCGCTCCTTCTAACTTCACCGAGATGGTGAATATGGGGATACGTTTGGAAGAAGGAGTCATGGAAGGGCGTCTGACCAGAGAAGAAGGCTCTTCTGCCAAACGGTATGGGACGTTTGGAAAGAAGAAAGATGGTGAGGCACATGTTGTGACCTCCCATGTTAAACCAAGAAGACCCTCGGTGAGCAGGAAGACCGTGCGTCCTACCGGTAACCAGCACCAGGTGGCTCACATAGCACCTGTTTTCAGAGACAGTCAACAGTATCAGCATCACAATAATAATCAGCAACAACAACATCCGCAATATTAACAACAACAACACCGTCCTCAACAGCAGGCCTACCATCCTCGAAACAGTAATTAAGCTAGCACAAGCTACGAGAGGAAGAGGGTCACCTTTGATCCTATTCCTATGACATATGCAGAGTTATATCCCTCTTTGATAGGGAGGAAGTTGATTACTCCACGATACCCGTCGGCTATAGCTACCAACCCTTAGTGGTGGTATAAGCCCGAATTGCATTGTGTTTATCATTCTGGTGCTCCCGGACATGACGTGGAAAACTGCTACCCACTGAAGACCAAGGTTCAAGACCTTGTGAGATGTGGTATTCTGTGTTTCGAGGACATTGGTCCTAATGTAAAGAAGAACCCATTGCCCGAGCATGGGAAATCTGTCAACATGGTCCAGGGCTGCCCTGGCAAGTACAAGGTCAAATATGTCAGCCATATTCGACAATCTCTGGTCGAGATGCATAGACTAATATGTGATTATAGTCATTATGAGCATGACCACAATAGATGCCGAGTTTGTTCTGTCAATCAAAGAGGATGTCGCCAAGTGCGCAAAGATGTTCAAGAAATGCTGGATGAAGGAGTTATTGAGATACTTCAAAATAGAAATGTTGATGAGGATGCTGATGAAGTCAATGTAATTTCTCCAGTATTTTGGATCCATGAGCCTGTTATTATCAAGTACGATGGTAGCAAGCCAAAGGCTTCTCCTTCTTTGATCATCAAGCCAACTGGCCCTGTGCCATACTCTTCTAAGAAGGCGGTTCCCTATCGCTACAATGTTGTAGCATTGGAGAATGGGAAAGAGGTGCCCCTGCCCTCTTCATCTGTCGTTAATATTACCGACGTCAGCGGCCTGACCTGTAACGGTCGTGTCTTCTCGGGTCCGCCGAAACCTCAAGCTGATGTTCGAAGAGCTGATGTGACTGATTATGCTGAACGCCCGATTGGGAATGCTGTGAATGCTCCGAATCCGGCACTTGTTGCCAAACCTGCCTCTACGTTGAAAACTTCTATCTCTGTTGGCCAAAGTGGCAATACGAAAGAAGACTGTGATGAGATGTTGAGGCTCATCAAGAGAAGTGAGTACAACGTAGTAGATCAACTTCTACAGACGCCATCCAAAATCTTTGTACTATCCTTACTGATGAATTCCGAACCACACCGAGAAGCTCTGCAGAAGGTGTTGGATGTGGCGTATGTAGATCATGACGTCACGATTGAACAATTCAACAGTATTGTTGCAAATATCACTACTTGTAACAATTTGAGTTTTTGTGATGCTGATCTCCCTGAGGAGGGAAAAGACCACAACTTGGCATTACACATATCTATGAGTTGCAAAGATGATGCCATGTCCAATGTGCTGGTGGACACTGCGTCGTCATTAAATGTGTTGCCAAAGTCCACTCTTGCAAAGTTGTCATATCAGGGGCCTCCCATGAGGCAGAGTTGAGTGGTAGTGAAAGCTTTCGATGGGTCCCGTAAAACTGTGATTGGAGAGGTTGAGCTCCCAATCAAGATTGGACCGAGTGACTTCCTGATCACCTTCTAGATCATGGACATTCACCCATCATATAGCTGTCTGTTGGGCAGACCATGGATTCATGAGGCAGGCGCCGTGACATCCACCCTATACCAGAAACTGAAGTTTGTGAAAAACAAGAAGCTGGTGGTGGTAGGGGGAGAAAAGGCTCTCCTGGTTAGTCATTTGTCGTCCTTCTCTTATATAGATGCTAAGGATGAAGTTGGAACACCATTCCAAGCTTTATCTATTGCTGAACCACATCCATGAATTGGTTCATGCGAATTCTCATCTCGGCGAGCTCTGCTTGTAGGCCTTCCATTGCTCTCTGTTGATTTCTTCTAGCATCGTACCGGTGAATGCCTGAATTAGCTATCCTACTAGTGGAACACCAAACAAAATGAGAACCACTGCGGCGGTACCTGTTATGCAAGACATGCAAATGAATATGTAAATGCAATGACATGTTTATCAATTCCAAAGGGTATTCTACCCCCTTGATTCCAGTCTCACATCAGGTAAATAGTGCAAGAAGATCGAGTCGTGGATAAGCTTCTGAGGTCAAGATGCAATAGAGAGAAATCGTCATACAAATGAGTTCAAGGAGAAGGGCCTTAGCCAACAGTACATCAAGAGAGGATCTCCATAACAAGCCTGTGGATCATCACTACAAATCAACAAAGAAACACAACAAGCAAAAAGAGGAACAAAAGCAGGAATCAACCTCCTGTATACAACCCATAAGGATTGTTCCTCACTTCAGCCAGCAGTGCCACCGTGTCAGGATGATCTGGAGATTCTGCCAAACGCCGAATAAGCAAATTTCTCTTGTGAATAATCCCATCCAGTTCGTTGATATGCTCTATGTAGTAATTCCCATCATCCTCTCCGAATACCTCTTCAAGTCTAGACTTCTTCAAACCCGCCAACACCTTGAGTTCTTCAATCTGTTCTTGAGCCTTGTCGAGTTGATCTGTGAGGTAACCATTGGTTGCACGGGCACACATGAGCTCATTGTTCTTCTCTTTCAGCAGAGTCTTCAACTTCTCCATCTGACCAGTCAATTCGGCCACCATCTCCTCCTCTTTTGCCTTTCGAGAAGCTGATAATGCATCCCGTTGCTCTTGCCACCCAGCTAATTTACCATGGGCATCCGTTAACTGCTGCTTGACTTGCCTCAACTCAGAACTGGATGACCCCAAGGCTTTGTCAATTTTCCTGAAGAAGTTCACCTTCACAGCCAATTTCTTCTCTGCTTCCTCTTACAATCTGACAGCTTCCCCCTTCTGATATTCCGCCTCATGGTACAGATGCATACAGTCTTGCAATTTCACATTCAACTCCGAGTTTTCAATTTAAAGTTCCTCAAGGGATTTCTTCAATTTGTCATACTCCTCTCGACTCACCATTGTTGACTGCTCAGGAGTAGGTGGATACATTCCCTCTTCCATGGGAAACGGCAGACCAAACTCTTCGACTCTTCCCTGAAGCCAATCTTCATACTGAGGATAAGTCCTGCAATCTCCTTTTCCAAGCACAATCCTTCCTCTCTTGATCACCTTGAGCCAGGCCTCAGCTGCCTTATGGGATACAGTCAAATCAGATGAAGAATGGAAAAACAACGATTCTTCCACATCCTTTTCCAAAGGCGGAGTTTTTAAAGCATATCCAAACTGTCTGACTGCTAGAGAAGGATTATAGTTGATTCCTCCTCTTCTTCCTACCAACGGTACATTCGGGAAGTTTCCACAACTGTGAATAATATCTGCCCGAAGCAAGTTCTGGTATGACCACCAAGAAATATCTTTAGCTCTTATCCCCATCAATCTCTTCGACCAACTCAACGAGTCCTTGAAGTCAACGAACGCTCCCGACTTGGGTAGGTGAGAACTGAACCACCTATAAAACAAGGGTGCACAACAATTCACCAATCCTCCATTTCTATTCTCATTCCTGTGATGCACCGAATGAAAGAAATCTCCCAGCAAGGTCGACACTTGATTTCCCAACACGAAGAGGCGTATTGCGTCTACGTCTATAATTTTTGCAACATTAGGGAACAGGACAATCCCGTATACACAAAGAGCCAACACAACATTGAAACCCCTCCAATCACCATTTTCAAGCTTCTTCTTGGCTTCTCCCACTAGGAAACTCAGATGAAAACCACTGACTCCTCCCTTCTGACACATATTAGACTTCAAGACTGATTTCCCCAAATATGTTGGTGTAAGCCCTAGAGGCCAATACATTTTGGTACTTGTATCGAATAATAAAAGGCATTCTCTTTATTATGGTTGATTAATAAAGTCCCTGGAATAGATAGTTCGTTTAATGTATTAAGTGTGACTTAATCATGAGAACACATTAAACATAAGGACATTATTCCTAAAGTATCCGTAGTCGAGCTTTAGTGTGAAGTGGGATAACATTAAAGCATTAAGACTATTATGCTTGTAGACTGATGATCACATCTCATGGATCATGGATAAAGAGTTATCAAGTCTTAAACATAGGTATGAATATTAGGAGTAATATTTATACCGGATTGACCCGCTATGAGAATACTATATAGAAAGTTATGCAAGGTGTCATAAGTTATTCTCATGGTGATAATAGTGTATTCCACTCTTCGACCTGAAACCACTATGGATCCTAGATGTAGAGTCGAGTGCTTTATTGCTGATCCAACGTTGTCCGTAACTGGATAACCATAAAGACAGTTGATGGGTACTCCACAAAGCATGCTGAGGGACATGAGTGACCTAGATGGAATTTGCCCATCCTGCATAACAGGATAAATGTCTATGGGCCCAATATTGAACTGGACAAGGATGACACGGTCTATGCCTTGTGTTCAATATAGACATAAGGGCAAAAGGGTAATTATACACATAATTATTATCACAGATGGTTTTGTCAGATCACATGACATTTTCGTGTCTTGGGTAGCAGTGATGTGTTGCTAGATACCACTCACTGTTTATTATATTAAATGCGTGATTTAATATAATTGCCAACGTCACGAAAACCTACAGGGTCACACATAAAGGACGGATTGATGAGAGATAGAGTAACTAAGGAATATCGTAAGGTACGGTACCCTTAAGTGGATTATAGAACATCGTAAGGTACGGTGTACTTGAGTAGAATACGAAATATGGTAAGGTACCATGGGCTTAAGTGATTTTGGGCATATTATAAGATATGGGCCAAAATACACTTAAGTGGGCTTTTAGCTTGAAGCCCACACAAGTGGTTCTATAAATAGAACCCTTGTGCAGAAGCACAAAGTGCGTTTGCATTCTTTTCGTTTTCACTCTCTCTCTCTCTCACTCAAAGCCTTCATTCGTACCAGCTAGCACTGAGATTGAAGGAACCCGTTCGTGTGGACTGAGTAGAGACGTTGTCATCGTTCAATGTTCGTGATCGTTTCGTGGATCTGCATCAAAGGGTTTTGATCGTTGCAAGAGATCTGCACCAAAGGTTTCAATCGTCACAAGAGGTAAATATTCTATCACTGATCATGACCATTCGTAAGGATCTCTAAAGGAGAAATTTTAATTTCCGCTGCGCTTTGGGTCGCAAATTCTCCTTCAGTGGTATCAGAGCCACTTACGAAACCATGAATCGGATAGGTGTTTATTTTCTGTATTAATATGATTAAAAGACAGAATGAATCGATTAATTAAAAGGGTAATTAAATTTGGCATCATGAGTGTACGAGTTGGATGATTGATGTTGACTATGCTTCGGAATCCGACATTAGTATGGTGAAGCAGCGATACATCGATCGTCCATAGGTTACGCAATTGAGACCGATCAACTTATATATGATATAAGTAATCCTAATGCAAAATACGGTATATGTGATATACTGTTTCTGTTTCGTTCATTCGAACACTAAATGATTGTTTTGCTTTGAGCGATCAATGGTCATTTGCTTCGGAATCCGACATTAGTATGGTGAAGCAATGACCTGTTGATCAATCATACTGAATCAACAATCGAGGTGTGTTTGACGGTCTGAAATTGGCAAATTAGGGTTGGTGACGGCGCAAGGGTTGTGCCGTGAAAGAGTTGTGAATTTAGGGCTTTTGGAACACGTCTGTTGACTGTTTCAAAGTTTGTTATTTTGGCTGCGTGAAGCTCGTGTGACGAGCGTGTTGACTGTTTCAAAGTCTGTTATTTTGGCCGCGTGAAGCTCGTGTGACGAGCATAACAAGCGTAACAAACTGGATGCGTAACGGTCGTAACAAGACGCGTGACGTTCGTAACAGACCCATAGATTGACCTGTGACGGTCGTAACAGACTCACAGAATTTTAGGCATTTCTGTTTTGACCTGTGACGGTCGTAACAACCCTGTGACGCTCGTCACACTCACATTGCCTGTGACGGTCGTCACACGCCTGTGACGGTCGTCACACGCCTGTGACGGTCGTCACACTCCCAGAGTCAAAATTTTGGGGTTTCTGTTTTGTGCCTGCGCAAGAGTTGTGTGGATGCAAAAACAGTGTCCATTTCAAATGAATTGTTCATTAAAATTTTGGACAGGGGCGCTGCCCCTCCAACCCCGCAAGGGCGCTGCCCCTTGATCCCGTCCGCTGACCGGGCAGCGGAACCCCCGGCCAACTCTGCGTAGTGTGATCGGTCGCCAAAATTTAATTTGGTTTTAATTAATTAAAGGAATTAAAATTTAATAATAACAATGTGTTTATTATTATTGCCTTGTGGTGATCAGTTATGGCCTTAGTTGTCCTTTACTTTGTTTTGGGTTTTTAAATACGACCTGCGTGTCGTGCCTCTCCTTTTGATCTCTTAATGTAACTTCTTTTCTCATCTCAATCCCTCGTATGTAAAACGAGTTTCTTCTGAAATGTAATGTTATGAAGAAAGAGAAGAAGACAATGTTATGAAGAAAGAGAAGATTTCAATATCAAAGGAGGACAACCTTGAAGATCAAAGGAGGACAACCTTGAAGATCTTGCTTGGAGAAGCTTAGATCGTTATTAGGTTAGCTTAGGTTCTCTCATTGGCTTGGGAGAACAATTGCACTAGGGGCCATAACTGTTTCATTGTGTATGTATGTTGATGCATGTGAATGTATGTTGATGCATGTGAGAGACGATTTATATGATAAATAAGCCGGTGAGATCATAACAATTGCAATTCCCTCAAACTAAAATATTAAGTTTATGCTTTCCAAGTTTTAACACTCATCAAGACTAGTAATGGATAATGTAGGTTTCGCCTACGCGAGGTGCATGATCTATATATTAGTAAGGTGCGATGGGATAATTGTAATATCCAACTGTTAAAACAATGGGTCAAACTTAACTAAACAAATTATAATAATATTATATGTGTTTGCTTTCCAAGTTTTAGCACTCATCAAGACTGGTATCGGATATGTAGGTTTCGCCTACGCGAGGTGCATGTTTTATATTAGTTAAGGTGCGATGGGATAATTGTAATATCCAACTGCTAAAACGATGAGTCAAACTTGATTATAATTTTCTTATATATGTTTAGAAGCAAGAGTTGGGAATAATCCATATGATGGATTGGAATAAGGAGTTATTCACCCAACTGAAATATTCGAGAGTTGTATGAGATACAATTGGAAAGAGTTCCTACCTAAATAACCTAGTTTTGTGTAATCCGCCTACGCGGACTTAGAACGAAGTGAAATATGGATCTCGACCCACTAGAAAATCTTCCAACGGGATTTTCCGAATCAAATGATGAGGGTCATTTGTTTTGAGTAAAATAGTGGGAGCATATTTGATTAAAGGCCTAATTAAATATGTCAATGATACTTATATTTTCTTAATCCTTATGTAGATAACCATGACAGCAAACACCTCTAACAACATCTTGAGATCAATCCTTGATAAGGAAAAATTGTCTGGGACAAATTTTCTGGATTGACACCGAAACCTGAGGATTGTCCTCAAACATAATAGAAAGCTGTATGTCTTGGAGACACCTGTTCCTGAAGAGGAACCTCCTAGTTCTGCACCTAAGGCAGAAAGAGATGCTTATAAGAAGCATGTCGATGATGCCAATGAAACTGCTTGTCTCATGTTGGATGTCATGAACTCAGAGTTGCAAAAGCAACATGAGAACATGACAGCGTTCGATATGATCGAACACATGAAGATGCTCTATCAAGAGCAAGCAAGGCATGAGAGGTTTGAAGTTTCAAAAACCCTTTTTTTTAAGGCAAGTTAGCTGAGGGAGCCCCTATAAGTCCCCATGTGCTCAAGATGATTGGGTATATGGAAAAGCTTGAAAGGTTGAGTTTTCCCCTCGGAAAGGAACTTGCGACTGATTTGGTCTTGCAATCGTTGCCAGATAGTTTCAGTCAATTTGTCCTAAATTTCAATATGATTGATATGGACAAATCTCTTCCTGAACTGCTCGCCATGTTAAGAACTGCCGAGCAGAATCTGAAGACAAAAGGGAAGTCCATTCTGATGATCGGAAATGGAAAGAGACAGAACAAAAGGCCCACCAGGCAGGGTGATAAAGGGAAGGGCAAGGAAGTTGCCAAACCCAGACCCACTGTTACTGTTTTGAGGCCTAGTGGAGGCATAACAAAGGCAGGCACCTGCTTCCATTGCGGTAAGACCGGACACTGGAAGAGAAACTGCCCAAAGTACTTGGAAGATGACAAAATCTCCATTCACAGGAAAAGGTGAAAGAGCTAATGATCTTTTGGCCCTCATACATACTGATGTATGTGGACCACTGAACATTCCAGCCAGAGGAGGTTTTCAGTACTTCATCACATTTACTGATGATTTCAGTAGATATGGTTATGTGTATTTAATGAAACACAAATCAGAGTCCTTTGAAAAGTTCAAGGAATTCAAGAATGAAGTACAAAACCAACTAGGTAAGAATATTAAAACTCTTCGATCAGATCGAGGCGGTGAGTATTTAAGCCTAAAGTTTGATGACCATCTGAAAGAGTGTGGGATCCTATCCCAACTTACTCCTCCTGGAACACCACAATGGAATGGTGTATCTGAGAGAAGAAATCGAACCCTGTTAGACATGGCCCGATCCATGATGAGTCACGCCGATCTTCCAAACTCCATTTGGGGACATGCACTATTGACAGCAGCTTACACACTTAACCGTGTTCCATCCAAAAAGGTTGAGAAGACACCATATGAGATATGGAGTGGTAAGAAACCACATATGTCTTACATAAAGATTTGGGGTTGCGAGGTTTATGTGAAATGACAAGTTTCAACTAAGCTTGAGCCCAAATCTGACAAATGCTTATTTGTGGGGTATCCTAAAGAAACAAGAGGATATTATTTCTACAATCCTTCTGAGGGCAAAATGTTTGTCGCTCGAACCTGAGTTTTCCTAGAGAGGGATTTTATTTCCAAAGGAATCAGTGGGAGGAAAGTAGAACTTGAAGAAATTCAAGAATCACAAATTATCGATACACCTATGGAGGAATTAGAGCAGGAAACACAAGTGGTTGTGTAAGAGCAACCTGCTCAAGTAGAACAAGACCAGCGTAGGTCAGGCAGGATACGTCACCTACCTGAGATATATGGATATCTGATCAAGGTGATGTATTACTCATGGATCAAGATGAGCCTGTGACCTACTCATGGAATCTTCGCCTTGATGAAACAGTAAAACTGTATGGATTCATCAAGAACGAAGATGAGCCTTGTGTCTACAAGAAGGTTAGTGGGAGCATGATCGTATTCCTGGTATTATATGTAGATGACATATTACTTATTGGAAACGATATCCCTACTCTGCAACAAGCAAAGTCTTGGGTGGGGAAATGCTTATCTATGAAGGACCTAGGTGAATCAGCTTATATATTAGGAATCAGAATCTATAGAGATAGATCATAAAATGCTTGGCCTAAGTCAGAGTACATAGACAAGGTGCTGAGACGCTTTAATATGAATGATTCTAATGGTCATGTGTTTTGCTGAAATGGTGGCGCTGTGAGCTTGAAAAGTTCAAAGCAAGATACAGTTGCTGAATCTACAACCGAGGCCGAGTATATTGCTGCCTCAAGTGCAGCAAAGGAAGTTGTTTGGATCAAAAAGTTCATTAGTGAACTTGGCATAGTCCCTAGCATTGTGGATCCCATTGGTCTCTATTATGATAACAATGGTGCTATCGCATAAGCTAAGGAGCCTAGATCTCACCGACGATCCAAACACATACTTAGACGTTGTGTGAGAATATGTAGAGTACCTACACTTGACAATATAGCTGACCCACTGACAAAGCCTCTTGCGCAGCAGAAGCATGATGGCCATACTAGATCAATGGGCATAAGAGGTATACCTGATTGGCTCTAGTGCTAGTGGGAGATTGTTGGTGTAAGCCCTAGAGGCCAATACATTTTGGTACTTGTATCGAATAATAAAAGGCATTCTCTTTATTATGGTTGATTAATAAAGTCCCTGGAATAGATAGTTCGTTTAATGTATTAAGTGTGACTTAATCATGAGAACACATTAAACATAAGGACATTATTCCTAAAGTATCCGTAGTCGAGCTTTAGTGTGAAGTGGGATAACATTAAAGCATTAAGACTATTATGCTTGTAGACTGATGATCACATCTCATGGATCATGGATAAAGAGTTATCAAGTCTTAAACATAGGTATGAATATTAGGAGTAATATTTATACCGGATTGACCCGCTATGAGAATACTATATAGAAAGTTATGCAAGGTGTCATAAGTTATTCTCATGGTGATAATAGTGTATTCCACTCTTCGACCTGAAACCACTATGGATCCTAGATGTAGAGTCGAGTGCTTTATTGCTGATCCAACGTTGTCCGTAACTGGATAACCATAAAGACAGTTGATGGGTACTCCACAAAGCATGCTGAGGGACATGAGTGACCTAGATGGAATTTGCCCATCCTGCATAACAGGATAAATGTCTATGGGCCCAATATTGAACTGGACAAGGATGACACGGTCTATGCCTTGTGTTCAATATAGACATAAGGGCAAAAGGGTAATTATACACATAATTATTATCACAGATGGTTTTGTCAGATCACATGACATTTTCGTGTCTTGGGTAGCAGTGATGTGTTGCTAGATACCACTCACTGTTTATTATATTAAATGCGTGATTTAATATAATTGCCAACGTCACGAAAACCTACAGGGTCACACACAAAGGACGGATTGATGAGAGATAGAGTAACTAAGGAATATCGTAAGGTACGGTACCCTTAAGTGGATTATAGAACATCGTAAGGTACGGTGTACTTGAGTAGAATACGAAATATGGTAAGGTACCATGGGCTTAAGTGATTTTGGGCATATTATAAGATATGGGCCAAAATACACTTAAGTGGGCTTTTAGCTTGAAGCCCACACAAGTGGTTCTATAAATAGAACCCTTGTGCAGAAGCACAAAGTGCGTTTGCATTCTTTTCGTTTTCACTCTCTCTCTCTCTCACTCAAAGCCTTCATTCGTACCAGCTAGCACTGAGATTGAAGGAACCCGTTCGTGTGGACTGAGTAGAGACGTTGTCATCGTTCAACGTTCGTGATCGTTTCGTGGATCTGCATCAAAGGGTTTTGATCGTTGCAAGAGATCTGCACCAAAGGTTTCAATCGTCACAAGAGGTAAATATTCTATCACTGATCATGACCATTCGTAAGGATCTCTAAAGGAGAAATTTTAATTTCCGCTGCGCTTTGGGTCGCAAATTCTCCTTCAAGGTCGACACTTGATTTCCCAACACGAAGAGGCGTATTGCGTCTACGTCTAAAATTTTTGCAACATTAGGGAACAGGACAATCCCGTATACACAAAGAGCCAACACAACATTGAAACCCCTCCAATCACCATTTTCAAGCTTCTTCTTGGCTTCTCCCACTAGGAAACTCAGATGAAAACCATTGACTCCTCCCTTCTGACACATATTAGACTTCAAGACTGATTTCCCCAAATATGTGGCTGAAGCAACCATGCTGAGATCGGGCAGAAACTCAGAACTGTAGAATAGTAACTGCGGCTTGATAGGAACTCTGAGAAAAGTGGCAACCACCTCCAAAGTAGGGACCAAGATATAATCTGGGAATGTAAAACACCTCAATGGAGGGTCATAGAACTGCAGCAATGTAAAGAGAGCATCGTGTTGATCTTTGGAGAGAACCGTGATGAAGCTTAGAATCAACCCATAATCCTTCCGGAATCTTTCTAAAGAATCATGATCCATTAACTCCATCAGCTGTTGAATGGGATCCAAACAAACCACAAGAAATTTGTAGGCGACATGTCTCTTTCTGCCAATATCCATCTTAGGAGGACCAGAAAACCCCGACTAGAATCAAGAAGAAGATATAAACCCCTAGAAATAGATAATAATGTGTTAAATGATGCGAATGCAAAATGATGTGATGCAATGCAGTGACATGGAAATCAGGATTGCTGTATCTGCTTGAACAACTGTCGGGTCGCACTGTCTAAAGAGAAACCCACTAAGGAATATAATACGAGATCAAAGCTCTTCTCCAGAAAACCGGGTTGGTTGAAGGTTAAGGTTTCCTGAATTTATCCCGCCCCTTACTGGTAGGTTCTAAGAACAGAAGTTTGTCAGCTTCAGCCCTTAAGTCGAGAATAATACGTTTACCACTGAAGGTTTGGCATTATTACGAGACAAAAGACCTCCACTGACTCCCCTCAACAGGACATCCTAAAAGCAAGTTCCCAGCCTCGGGGTCCTCGGATTGAGCAACGAGAATGCGCCCACCAGAGCTAACATAAACGCGTCTCGGAGGAGAGGTCTCGGCTGAGTCCTCGGGAAATGGTCACTAAAGTCGACGATTTCTAGAGGAACATCCTGTCGTTATGGCACACCCATATGACAAAATATATCCAAAAGAAACCTCGTATGGGTGTGGGTCTTCATGAACGACTTAACGTAGCAACATGCCACGCAAGCCTCATGACTATCCACTCTAAAACCTGTGTGTACGCTCAAGCCTGGGTAGTGGGCTTATCTCTCATGGAACAACCCATCTCAACAAACAACCAACCCAACAGCAGATACAACAATCATATGTACATAATGCAATAAGATAAAGCAGATAAATGCTGAAAGTAAATAACTGTATAAAAGAATAAACACCCAACATACAAGAAACTACAAAAGCTAGGAGGGACTCGCATAGGGAAACCGGGTCCCCAGCAGAGTCGCCAGCTGTCGCAACTAGGATGCGAAAAAACAACCGGCGAAGAAAAGAAGACAGAAGAGTCGCCACCGTTCGTTATTTATCCCAAAGGAGGGAAAGGAAATGATCAAAGAAAACCTGAAGAGAAGGAAAAGACAAGGTCTCGCAACCAAATCTTGGGTTCGGGAGTTGGTTATGCGAAGGGAAGGTATTAGCACCCCTACGCATCTGTAGTACTCTACGGGATCCACTCTTGTTGTTCTCGTCTAAAGGGTGCGTGTTTATCTAAGGTACTATTTACTAAAAGAAAGGTCAAAAGAAAATGACTCGCAAGGATGTCGCATCCACTGCCTACGTATCTCATATGAATATGAGAATCAGAGTCTTCGTAGCTCGGCTACCTATGGGTTAAAGAGAAGTGTGCTCGCTAAGACATCGCATCTTATGCCTACGTATCTCATCTGGAATGAGAATCAGAGCAAAACATAGTTCAACTAACTACGGGAACAAGGGTCTCGATTGCAACTAGGGCAAGAGAAAGGGAAGGTCTCGATCACAACGAGGGCAAGAGAAAAGAATCGCAACAAGGGCGAAAGTAAACAAGGATTAGTTGTTAGTCGTCAGTCAAACTCGGCAAGACATCACATCTCGTGCCTACGTATCTCATCTGAACATGAGAATCAGAGTTGTCGTAGTTCGCCTAACTAGGGGTTAAGGGTTGCCATCTGAACATGGACTTACAAAAGGAGGACACCTGCTGTGTCACAGGAGGGTGGGCAATGTGTTCAACGTCCTAGCAGTAGGTGTCGCAACTTGCTGAATCGAGTCTTAGGCAGTTACCTCTTTGCAATAGAATAGATTGACATGCCACAAGATCGGAGACGCACGGAAGGTCTAAGAGTGGGGAAGCTCTGCCCTAGAGTTGTCATGCAATGTGGACCTATGTGTTAGGATTTACAAATGGGAACATCTACCTAATGTTAGCATGCAAAGAATAAGGGGTTTCTACCTATGTTATCATACAAAGGGCTCTACCTAATGGGTGCTACCTAAACGGAACAAGAGTCGACGGATGGAGCAAGGAGAGGAGCCACGGATAAGGGTAGATGGCGATGCCAGAAGCAATCGACTTACAGGTAGATGGTGATGCCTGAAGCAATCGACTTACAAGAGAAATGGCGATGCATGAAGCAATCGACTTATAAAAGGATGGATGAATGCGTGCTGGTTCTGTTAAGTTTTGAAAATGATTACTCGACGTTGAATCGAGTTTTTGATCTTGTTTTGAAATGGTTATCGGACGTTCGTTTTAAGTCTTGTATTAACAGATGAATAAAGAATGAAAGAATAAATATTATACACTTCATGGGAGAGGGGTACATTTGTTATGAATAGGGATTGTTCATGGCAATCAAACAATAAGAATATATGCCTCATACATCATACAAGTAGGCAACAGTTATCAATCAAGTCAGGTAAATAAACAGGTATATAATCAAATCAAATAATCAAAGAATGAAATGAAGGAGAATTAAATAATGTATGGAAAGTATGAACATGTTAAGCAATCAAACAATATTAAGCATGGATCAAAGAAACAAGTATAAAAGATGATAGATGAATCAAACAGATGAAACTATGCACACAAAGGATCACTGAATAATTTAATCGGGAAATGAGGTAAGGACCAAATAAAATTAAGATGAAAGGCCTCTAATACATGGCCTATGAGATGAACAATGGAGGATCAAAAGATCTCTTTAATTGCCATAAGCAATCCCTAAGTCAAACATCGATCATAGAAAAGTCAACTGAAAATTCAAGTCAACTTAAAAATTAACAAATAAATAGCAAATTAATCAAGAAAATTATGAAAAATTAAACTAAATGAGGTGGGGTCAGGACATCATCATCCCCCAAAATGATTTCAAAAATAATGAAGATTGGTATGTGAATTAATTGAAATAAGGCAGAAGTCAAACTAAAGGTCAACCAACCAAAACAATTATCAAATAAATAGAAAATGGTGAAATAAAAATCCAAGAAAAGGTCAGGTTGACCATGGGACAGTGGTCAACCCTCATCCCAAAAATCAGAACCTAAAAATAATTTTAAGTCATGAAAATAAAAATCAATAAAAAAATGTATGCTAATATGAACCATTTAGAATTAATAATTAAAATAAAATATTAACATTAAATAAATACGAAAATAAAAATTAAATAAAATTAAATAAGACATCAAGAATGTGGAAAATATTTTTTGGGATTTTATGGACAAAGGAAATATTTTAAAATAATAAAAATCAAAACAGAAATTAAAATTGAAATAAAAAAGGAAAACGAAAATGTGAAGTGCTGATGTGCTGATGGGCCTTGCAAAGGGAGGGTGTGAAGAGCGAATGATGCAGGGCCTAGTCCAAACGATTATTTAAAACCCAGTGTGACATGATTAAAGTGAACATTTTAATTGAATAAATCATGTGGACATGCATGTCAATCGGTCAACTTGTGTTTAAGTCACAAAAGGACAAAAAGATCATGGGCGGCCAGGATTAGAACCAAAAGCAATGGATCAGCGGTCCTCAAGGAGACACGCCATCATCTCATTCATTGGACCAGAAAAGCCCTAACACCATGCAATGCACACGCGAAAACCAATGGATTTTCTCCAACTTCAACTCAAAAATGCAACCAACGTAGTGCACCAAATGACATGACATTAAAACCAAAGTTCAAGTATGAAATGTGAGGTTCATCATGGTATCTTATTTTAGGTAAAATGGTGACTTAAACATAGAGAAAAATTGACCACAAAATGACCACATGAACACGAGCATGGAGAAATCAATAACATAAATCAAGCAACACAAACAATGCCTCATACTGAGGACTTCAGAAACAAGCATGGCATAATATTAACATGGAAAACAAAATGATGATGAGCATAAGCATAGCATGGTAATGTCATGATAAACAGTTATGAACAAGCATAATATTCATGGCCATGGAAGATGGAGTAAGTGAAGGAGAATTGCCATCCAAGGCGCAGCGGAATTTAAAAATTTCTCCATTTAGTGATCCTTACGAATGGGCATGATCAGTGATAGAATCGTTACCTCTTATGGCGATTCAAACCTTTGGTGCAGATCTCTTGTAACGATCAAAACCTTGGATACAAATCCACGGAGCGATCACGAACGTTGAACGATGACAACGTCTCTACTCAGTCCACACGAACGGGTTCCTTCAATCGCAGTGCTAGCTGTTATGAATGAAGGCTTTGAGTGAGAGAAAGAGAGATACAAAATTCCAACTCTTCAGTTGTGTTGTATTCCCATACAATGCTTCTGTACAAGAGTTCTATTTATAGAACCACTTATGTGGGCTTCAAGCCAAAAAGCCCACTTAAGTTCATTTTGCCCATATCTCATAATATGCCAAAATCACTTAAGTATTTGGTACATTACCATATTTCGTATTCTACTTAAGGGCACCATACATTACGGTATTCCTTAATTATTCTATCTCTCATCAATCCGTCCTTTGTGTGTGACCCTGTAGGTTTTCACGACGTTGTCAATTATATTAAATCACGCATTTAACATAATAAACAGTGAGCGGTATCTAGCAACACATCACTGCTACCCAAGACACGAAAATGTCATGTGATCTGACAAAACCTCCTGTGATAATAATTATGTGTATAATTACCCCTTTGCCCTTATGTATATATTGAACACAAGGTATAGACTGTGTCATCCTTGTCCAGTTCAATATTGGGCCCATAGACATTTATCCTGTTACGCAGGATGGGCAAATTCCATCTAGGTCACTCATGTCCCTCAGCATGCTTTGTGGAGTACCCATCAACTGTCTTTATGGTCATCCAGTTACGGACAATGTTGGATCAACAACAAAGCACTCGACTCTACATCTAAGGTCCATAGTGGTTTCAGGTCGAAGAGTGGCATACACTATTATCACCATGAGAATAACTTATGACACTTTGCATAACTTTCTATAAAGTATTCTCATAGCGGGTCAATCTGGTATAAATATTACTCTTAATATTCATACCTATGTTTAAGACTTGATAACTCTTTATCCATGATCCATGAGATGTGATCATCAGTCTACAAACATAATAGTCTTAATGCTTTAATATTATCCCACTTCACACTAAAGCTCGACTACGGATACTTTAAGAATAATGTCCTTATGTTTAATGTGCTCTTATGATTAAGTCACACTTAATACATTAAACGGACTATCTATTCCAGGGAGTTTATTAATCAACCATAATAAAGAAAAAGCCTTTTATTTATTAATAAATAAATCGATACAAGTACCAAAAGTATTGGCCTCTAGGGCTTACACCAACAATCTCCCACTAGCACTAGAGCCAATCAGGCATACCCCTAATGCCCGTTGATCTAGTATGGCCATCATGCTTCTGCTGCGCAAGAGGCTTTGTCAGTGGGTCAGCAATATTGTCAAGTGTAGGTACTCTACATATTTTCACATCTCCTCTATCTATTATCTCTCGAATGAGATGATAACGCCTAAGTATGTGTTTGGATCGTTGGTGAGATCTAGGTTCCTTAGCTTGTGCGATAGCACCATTGTTATCATAATAAAGACCAATGGGATCCACAATGCCAAGAACTATGCCAAGTTCACTAAGGAACTTTTTGATCCAAACAACTTCCTTTGTTGCACTTGAGGCAGCAATATACTCGGCCTCGGTTGTAGAATCAGCAACTGTATCTTGCTTTGAACTTTTCTAGCTCACAGTGCCACCATTTAAGCAAAACACATAACCATTGGAACCATTCATATTAAAGCGTCTCAGCACTTTGTCTATGTACTCTGACTTAGGCCAAGCATTTTGTGATCTATCTCTATAGATTTTGATTCCTAATAGGTTGCTTCACCTAGGTCCTTCATAGAAAAGCATCTCCCCAACCAAGACTTTACTTGTTGCAGGGTAGGGATATCGTTTCCAATGAGTAATATGTCATCTACATATAATACCAGGAACACGATCATGCTCCCACTAACCTTCTTGTAGACACAAGGCTCATCTTCGTTTTTGATGAATCCATGAGTAATACATCACCTTGATCAGATATCCATATATCTCAGGCAGGTGATGTATCCTGCCTTACCTACGCTGGTCTTGTTCTACTTGAGCAGGTTGCTCTTACACAACTGTTTGTGTTTCCTGCTCTTATTCATCCATAGGTGTATCAATGCCTTGTGATTCTTGAATTTCTTCAAGCTCTATTTTCCTCCCACTGATTCCTTTGGAAATGAAATCCTTTTCTAGGAAAACTCCAGTTCGAGCGACAAACACTTTGCCCTCAGAAGGATTGTAGAAATAATATCCTCTTGTTTCTTTAGGATACCCCACAAATAAGCATTTGTCAGATTTGGGCTCAAGCTTATTTGAAATTTGTCATTTCACATAAACTTCGCAACCCCAAATCTTCATGTAAGACATATGTGGTTTCTTACCACTCCATATCTCATATGGTGTCTTTTCAACCTTTTGGATGGAACACGGTTAAGTGTGTAAGCTGATGTCAATAGTGCATGTCCTCAAAAGGAGTTTGGAAGATCGGCGTGACTCATCATGGATCGGACCATGTCCAACAGGGTTCGATTTCTTCTCTCAGATACACCATTCCATTGGGGTGTTCCAAGAGGAGTGAGTTGGGATAGGATCCCACACTCTTTCAGATGGTCATCAAACTCTAGGCTTAAATACTCACCACATCGATCTGATCGAAGAGTTTTAATATTCTTACCTAGTTGGTTTTCTACTTCATTCTTGAATTCCTTGAACTTTTCAAAGGACTCTGATTTGTGTTTCATTAAATACACATAACCATATCTACTGAAATCATCAGTAAATGTGATGAAGTATTGAAAACCTCCTCTGGCTGGTATGTTTAGTGGTCCACATACATCAGTATGTATGAGGGCCAAAAGATCATTAGCTCTTTCACCTTTTCCTGTGAATGGAGACTTTGTCATCTTTCCAATTAAACAAGATCTGCATGTCTCATATGATTCATAATCAAAAGAGTCCAAGAGTCCATCTTTATGGAGTTTGGAAATGCGTTTCTCATTTATGTGGCCTAATCGACAATGCCAAAGGTAAGTTGGATTTAACTCATTAGGTTTAATCCTTTTAGTATTAATGTTATAAATAGGCATTTCAAGATCAAGGACATATAGTCCATTGTTCATTTGTGCAGTAGCATAGAATATATCATTCATATAAATTAAGCAACAATTGCTCTTTATTATAAATGAAAAACCAAACTTGTCCAAACAAGAAACGGAAATAATATTCCTGCTAATTGCTGGTACATAATAACAGTTCTCTAACTGAATTATTAAACCACTAGGTAAAGTCAATTCATAAGTTCCTACGGCTAAGGCAGCAACCTTTGCTCCATTTCCAACTCGTAGGTCGACTTCACCTTTTGCCAAATCTCTACTCCTTTTTAGTCCATGCACATTTGTACAAATGTGAGAACCGCATCCAGTATCTAATACCCATGATGCAAAAGTAGATGAATTAATAACAAAAATACCTGAAGTTGAAGTCTCTACTCCATTCTTCTTATCTTCCAGGTACTTTGGGCAGTTTCTCTTCCAGTGTCCGGTCTTACCGCAATGGAAGCAAGTGCCTTCTTTTGCTATGCCTCCACTAGCTTTAA
This sequence comes from Lathyrus oleraceus, assembly GCF_024323335.1. Classification (NCBI taxonomy): domain Eukaryota; kingdom Viridiplantae; phylum Streptophyta; class Magnoliopsida; order Fabales; family Fabaceae; genus Lathyrus; species Lathyrus oleraceus. Next base: position 203,458,939 of record NC_066584.1, on the reverse strand, counting down.
AGCAGCAACAGTGGGTTTGGGTTTGACAACTTCCTTGCATTTCCCTTTATCACCCTGCTTAGTGGGCCTTTTGTTCTGTCTCTTTCCATTTCCGATCATCAGAATGGATTTCCCTTTTGACTTCAGATTCTGCTCGGCAGTTCTTAACATGGCGAGCAGTTCAGGAAGCGATTTGTCCATATCATTCATATTGAAATTTAGGAAAAATTGACTGAACCCATCTGGCAACGATTGCAAGACCAAATCAGTCGCAAGTTCCTTTCCGAGGGGAAAACCCAATCTTTCAAGGTTTTCCACATACCCAATCATCTTGAGTACATGGGGACCTACAGGGGCTCCCTCAGCTAACTTTCCTTGAAAAAGGGATTTTGAAACTTCAAACCTCTCATGCCTTGCTTGCTCTTGATAGAGCAACTTCAGGTGTTCGATCATATCGAACGCTGGCATGTTCTCATGTTGCTTTTGCAATTCTGAGTTCAGGGTAGCTAGCATGAGACAAGCAGTTTCATTGGCATCATCGACATGCTTCTTATAAGCATCTCTTTCTGCCTTAGGTGCAGAACTAGGAGGTTGCTCTTCAGGAACAGGTGTCTCCAAGACATACAGCTTTTTATCATGTTTGAGGACAATCCTCAGGTTTCGGTGTCAATCCAGAAAATTTGTCCCAGAAAATTTTTCCTTATCAAGGATTGATCGTAAAATGTTGTTAGAGGTTTTGCTGTCATGGTTATCTACATAAGGATTAATGAAAACATAAGTATCATTGACATATTTAATTAGGCCTTTAATCAAATATTCTCCCACTATTTTACTCAAAACAAATGACCCTCATCATTTGATTCGGAAAATCCCGTTGGAAGATTTTCTAGTGGGTCGAGATCCATATTTCACTTCGTTCTAAGTCCGCGTAGGCGGATTACACAAAACTATGTTATTTAGGTAGGAACTCCTTCCAATTGTATCTCATACAACTCTCGAAAATTTCAGTTGGGTGAATAACTCCTTATTCCAATCCATCATATGGATCATTCCCAACTCTTGCTTCTAAACATATATATAATCTTATTATAATTTGTTTAGTTAAGTTTGACCCATTGTTTTAACAATTGGATATTACAATTTGAAGGTGAGAAAAACAAGAAAGGGGGGGTTTGAATTGTTTGAAAAATAAGCGCTTTTGCAAAATGAAATCACACAATGATTTTATACTGGTTCGCTTATAACACAAAGCTACTCCAGTCCACCCGGCCAAGGTGATTTCGCCTTCAACAAGGACTTAATCCACTAATCTTGAAAGATTACAAACAACCCCTAAGAGAGAAGAAAATCTCTTAGTCCTCTCAAGTCTACAGACTACAAAGAGTCACTTGAGGAAATCAAATAAAAATTAGATACAAGATGTGTAATCTAGAGTGCTTCTAAGAAAGCAAATATTACAAACTTAAGAACAAATTTTTCACTTGATAAGCAAAAGCTTAGTGAAAATCTTTGAAGAACAAAGATGTTTTTCTTGAGCGTGATATGATTTCAGTATAGTTTTGGCTAGTGATTTCTTGTTTACTGAAAGTTGATTTCTTCTCTTATTTATAGGAGTTGAAGTAGAGTTGAAGTAGCGTTGAATCTGTTGGATATTGAGATGTAGTTACGCCATTCCATTAATAGCTTCTGCAGTAGACTTTTTCTCTTAGAAGTGACTACTTACCACAAGTAGTATCTTCTCTCTTGGAAGTGGAGATTAACGTCTCTTTCTAATTGAGGAAATCCATTTGCAGAACTTTAACTTGGCTTAAACGTTACTTCATCATGATTAACAATTCTGATTAGAGTCTTTGTGTATCTGGAGAATCTTGCTTCTGATGTTATTTCTTGAAAGTTCAGATAGCGCTGATAACTTCCAGAGTTACAGAGGACATTTGTTCAGAGTCAGAGCTTCTAGGCTTTACTTCATGTTCAGATGCTTCTGATACTTTGTAGTTTTGTCCAGAGTCAGAGCTTCTTGAAACGAGATTCCTCTTTAGATGCTTCTGATACTTGAGATTTTGCATCTGATCTTGTTTTGCATCTGATGACATCATCAGATTTATTTCTTCTTTCTTTAGAACCCTGCACACTTAGAAACTTTTCATTAGGGTGCCATTTTTGGTTTCATCCTTTGTTATCATCAAAATCAAGGAATCTGTTGTAGAACAATTTTTGTTCTTACAATCTCCCCCTTTTTGATGATGACAAAACAAATAAAATTATCAGATGAAACTTGAAAAATATTAGATCAGATAGACAAAAGCTCCCCCTGAGTTAGTACTAGGGAGTTCAGAAGTTCTTACCAGAGCTTTCCAAGTAATTAGGTTTCTGAAAACTTTCTGCAAATGCTTAACTTTAAAGTTAGAGTTATTTAATCAGAGCTATTATTTAATCAGAGCTATTTATATCAGAACTATTTTTATAATTGTTGCAGAATGCTTAAGGTTTTAGACATAATTTTCATCAGAGCTATTTAATAATTTCTCCCCCTTTTTGGCATAATCAAAAAGGCATAAAAAAAAGAATAATAAAGAGAAAAACACTTCATTAAAAAGCACAAAGGCAAACAACAGTCAAAACATTAGATTCAACAGAATATCAGAGCTAAAAAGAAAGACAGAAGCAAAAACACTTAGGCAAACAAACAAAAAATAAATCCTAAATGCCTAAGGGTTTGGAGGTTGAGGAAGTCTCTGAAGCAGCATGGCAAACATGTTCTGGATGTTTTCATTCAAAGCATCTTGCTTGTCCATCCTGGCACGAAGCTCATTCTGATCTTTCTTGATCTCTTGCTGATCTTGCTTGATCTCCTTCAGAGTGTTAAGAATCAGAGGGATCGCAGAGGAAGACTCCCCCTGAATCAGAGCCTGCTCAGCTTCAGCAGCAGCTTGGGCTTCTGCATCTGCCTTAGCCTTGGCTTCAGCTTCCTGAATCCTTAGAAGTTCTGCTTCCTTTGCCAGGCGTTCTTCTTCCAACCTCTTAGCTTCTTCTTCAGCTTCCCTAGCCAATCTTTCTTCCTCTAACCTTCTGGCCTCAGCTTCTCTAGCCAGTCTCTCTTGGAGCCTTTCCTCAGAGTCTCTGATGTAGCCATTTCTGACTTGTTCAGAGATACTCTTCAGCCTATAAGACTCAGAGGTCATCCAACTAATGACTCTGTTCCAGTGTGTCCTAACAGATTTAGGATCATCACTAACTTCAGAGTTTTTAGCCAGAGACTTGATCTTCTGGACTGAAGCTTCTGCAACCTGTATAATGGCCTCCTCAAGGGTAGGTATGGTAAGTTCAGGTTCAGGTTCAGGTGAATGAGGTGGAGAGTTTTGAGGGCTGAGATTTAGAGGTTGAGGTTCAGTTTGTTGAGGTTCAGATTGTTGAGGTTCAGTTTGTTGAGGTTCAGATTGTTGAGGTTCAGTTTGTTGAGGTTCAGATTCTGCTTGAAGTTCAGAATCTGCGTCTGGTTGAAGACTAGGGGATGAAGCATATAGTGGATTTAGGTCTAAAGGGTCAGAGTCTGGTCCAGGTACAGCGGGAATAATTGGTGGAGTGATATTAGAGGTGAAGGGATCAGATGGTTGAGTTTCAGATGGTAAGGTTGTTGTTTGTTGTGGTGGAAGTGAAGTTTGGAGGGGAGAGGTTACTTCAGATTGGGTTGAGGGTTGTAGAGCGAAATTTTTAGCATAGATTTCAGCTATTGTTGGGGAGTTTGGGTCAGAGTGTTCTTGATCAGAGGACTCATGATCAGAGAACTCTTGGTCAGAAGAAGGGGAAAGGTAAGGGGGTGATTCATATTCAGAGGATGAGGAGGAGCTGTGGTGATATAGTTGATTAGGGTCAGAGGTTGTTGTGAAATTACGAGCAATTTTTAGAACAGGTGGAGGTTGAGAGGTTCTGGTGATTGAGGGTGGTATTTCAGAGGTGGTATATATTGGTTGAGAGGAGAGAGGGTTAGAGGAAGCCATTATAGATTCAGAAGAGACAGGAGGAATAGACTTACCAGAAGAGACATTCAGAGGTGCTGAAGCTTTGGTGCCAGAGGTTTCTCCAAGTCTGGCTTTCTTTGCCTTCCTTGCTTCCTCAGCTATCTTCTTCTCAGAAAGACCTCTTTTGTATCTGACCAGATCTTCTACAGAGTCCAGACAGTCTTCAAGGCGGAAATCAGAGATATCAATGCCTTCATCCAGACGATCCTGAAGATAGATAGCAATGGCATCTCTGGGTTCATTCTTGAAGAACCTTTCAAGGCCATGAGGCATCTTCCTCTGATCCTTCAGAGCTTCCCAGGTTACTTCCATAGTGGGCTTGACTCTGATGTCTTTGATGATTCCCATACTCCTCAGATTTTTGGCATTCAGAGGCTTTCCAACGTCAATTGCCAGATCATCCATACATCTGGTCTTCTCCAGAGCATCTACCAGCCCATGCTCAATGAAGATGTCAGAGAGCAATCTACCCAGAGGAATGTAGGATCTGGGCTTCATGTTATTCCTCGTTTCTCTGACTGAATCCCTCAGATATCTGAAGAGGAGAACAGGGAGGTTGATTGGAATACCCTTCTGAATACAGTAGAGGATGCATTTCTGGTCAGCATTTATGTAATCTGAAGAGTTGGAGGCTGGACGATGATGGATTGTTCCCAGAATAATCTTCAGCCAAACTCGGAGGTTCTGATGAAGCTCCTTGTTCTTAGATGGGTTTCCTTCAACATTTGCTTTGAAGATTGTAGGGTTAATGACTTCTGTGATGCGCTTGGACCTTGGAGGAATGTTGTAAATCCTTTTACCTCCAGCTTTCTCCATGTTTAGCAAGGAAGCAATAGACGCTTCAGTGATGACAATCTTCACACCCAGAACAAAAGAAACAATGAACTGGTCGTCAGCATCTGCACATCTCCAGAACTCTTTCACCAGAAGAGGATAGATTGGACCATACAATCTGTTGAAGTAGGTTTCCCAACCTTGCTTGTGAAGATCTTCAGTAAGATCAACACCGTTTCTTCTTAAGTTCTCAAAATCCACCAGTGATTCACACAGTACATCCAAACCTTCAAAGGGAGTTGAAAGGTTTATGTGTTGTTCACGTTCAAGAATGTGAGGTTCTTTGTAGACTGGGGTTGTGGTAACGTCTACAACCATGGGTGTTTGAGTGTTTGAGGTTTGGGGGTTAGAAGCGGCTTCCATTTGTTGGGAGAAGTTAAAAACTTCTTGCTCTTGAGGATTCATGACTAAGATTGATGAAGAAGATGAAGAACTGAGAAAGTTGCAGAGAAAACTTCGAGAGAGGGTTTAGGGTTTAAGAGTGAGTGAAGAGTGATAAGTGTGTGAAATGTGAGAAAAGTGTTTATATACCTAAGGGTAAAAACACATGCAAAACGACACATTTAATTGCGTTGGAACAGAACACAAGATTTGCACACTAGGGGAGGAAAAATGATTATAGCTAATAAATGAATGTCTAATCCCAACAGTAAGCACACTGCTCGAGGAGATTTCAAGCGTTCTGACCTTTGATTTCTTTTGACAGCTGTCTAGAAGTTCTAGGGTTAGACGCATGTTCCCCACGTGTTGATGTTTCTGATCTTCAGGAATACCAAAGGATTTCTGAAGATTTCTAACTCAGATATCTTCTTAACTTGGTAGAAGTATCAGAGTCAGAGGCAGAAGTGTATTTGTTTTTATCAGAGTCTCATTTTACATGTTCAGAGCCAAATTTTACTCAGGACAATTTTTAATGTTCAGATTTTCTAAGATGAAAAGAAATCTATCTTCAGCTAGAGGCTTAGTAAAGATATCTGCCCATTGATGTTCTGTATCAATGAACTTCAGCGTTACTGTCCCTTTCTGAACATAGTCTCTAATAAAATGATGTTTTATTTCTATGTGTTTGGCTCTGGAATGTAGAATGGGATTCTTACTTAAACAAATAGCAGCAGTATTATCACAAAAGATAGGAATGTTACTCTCAAATATTTGAAGATCTTCTAGCTGATGTTTCATCCAGAGCATCTGAGTTGTGCACAGTGACGCTGAGATATATTCTGCTTCTGCAGTTGATAGAGCGATAGTTGACTGTCTTTTGCTAGCCCAGGAGATTAGATTGTTTCCCAGAAGCTGGCAATTTCCAGATGTGCTTTTTCGTTCTATTCTATCTCCTGCATAATCTGCATCACAATAACCAGAAAGCCTATACTCTGATGTTTTCTCATACATCAGGCCCAGGTTAGGAGTTCCTTTCAGATACTTAAGAATTCTCTTAACAGCTGTTAAATGAGATTCTCTAGGATCTGATTGGAATCTGGCACAAAGACAGACGCTGAAGAGAATATCAGGACGAGTAGCAGTCAGATAGAGAAGAGAGCCTATCATACCTCGATAGAGCTTCTGACAAACCTTGTTGCTTACCTCTTCCTTCTCCAGAATGCAAGTTGGATGCATAGGAGTTTTTGTAGAGTTGCATTCAGACATATCAAACTTCTTCAGAACATCTTTAATGTACTTGCTTTGATGAATGTACGTGACTTCTGGAGTTTGATTGATTTGAATTCCCAGAAAGAACTTTAGTTCTTGCATTAGACTCATTTCAAATTCTGCCTGCATTAACTTGGAAAATTCTTGGCAAACAGAGATATTAGCAGAACCAAAAATAATGTCATCAACATAAATCTGGCATATCATGAGATCATTTTCATGATTTTTACAGAAAAGTGTAGAATCAACTTTCCCTCTGATAAAATTTTGTTCTAGAAGAAAATTACTTAAGCGTTCATACCAAGCTCTGGGAGCTTGTTTAAGTCCATATAAGGATTTCTTAAGTTTGAAAACATGTTCTGGAAAATTTGAGTTTTCAAAACCAGGAGGTTGATTAACATACACTTCTTCTGAAATATAACCATTTAGAAATGCACTCTTGACATCCATTTGGTATAATTTGATAGAATGATTAATAGCAAAAGATACAAGAAGACGAATAGATTCTAACCTTGCGACTGGAGCAAAAGTCTCATTATAATCAATACCTTCTTGTTGACTATAACCTTGAGCTACCAGTCGAGCTTTGTTTCTGACAACTTCTCCTTTCTCGTTCAGCTTGTTTCTGAAAACCCATCTGGTTCCAATGACATGAGTGCCTCTGGGTTTAGGAACAAGATCCCAGACATCATTCTTGGAGAATTGATCTAACTCTTCTTGCATAGCTGCCACCCAATCGTTATCTTGAAGAGCTTCATCACAGGACGTAGGCTCAATCAGAGACACTAGTCCCAGAGGAATATCTTCAGAAGTTCTGAAGGTAGATCTGGTTCTAACAGGTTCATCTTTGTTTCCCAAAATCAAATCTTCAGATACGTTGCTACGACTCTTGACTTTCCTTGGAATTTCTGGAGATTTAATTTCTTCAGAGTCTGGAGTGACAGTTGCTTCTGGAGTTTTCTCAGATTCTACCAGAGTGATCTCTAAATCTGCAAACTTTTCAACTAGCTTTGACTTTTCAGGGTCAAGCTTATCATCAAATCTAACATGAATTGATTCCTCCACAATTTTGGTTTCTGTGTTGTATACTCTATAGCCTTTAGAGCGTTCTGAGTATCCTAACATAATACCTTTCTGTGCTTTGGAATCAAACTTGTTTAGATGTTCTTTAGTATTTAATATAAAACAAATGCATCCAAAAGGATGAAAATATGAAATGTTGGGTTTTCTTCCCTTACACAGTTCATAGGGAGTCTTATCCAGAATAGGTCTAATAGAGATTCTATTCTGAATGTAACACGCTGTATTTACAGCTTCTGCCCAAAAGTGCTTTGCTACATTTGTTTCATTGATCATGGTTCTGGCCATTTCTTGGAGTGTCCTATTCTTCCTCTCTACAACTCCATTTTGTTGTGGAGTTCTAGGGCAGGAGAAATCATGGGATATTCCATTAGAATCAAATAGTTCTTCAAAATCTTTATTTTCAAATTCTCCACCATGATCACTTCTGACTCTAACAATTTTAGAGTCAAATTCTTTTTGCACTTTAGAACAGAAACTGGTGAATACAGAGTGAGACTCACTCTTGTGCTTTAGGAATTTTACCCATGTCCAGCGGCTGTAATCATCAACGATTACTAGTCCATACTTCTTTCCATTGACTGATGCTGTTTTCACAGGACCAAATAAGTCAATGTGAAGAAGCTCCAGAGGCTTGGAGGTAGAAACAACATTTTTCTTTTTAAAAGATGTTTTTGAAAACTTTCCTTTCTGACAAGCTTCACACAGAGCATCTGAAGAAAACTTCAGTTTAGGTAGGCCTCTGACTAACTCAAGTTTAGTTAGCTGAGAAAGTTTCCTCATGCTAATGTGGCCTAAGCGTCTATGCCATACCCATTGCTCTTCGTGAACTGACATTAAACATTTAACATTTTGATCTTTTAAATCAGAAAGATTTATTTTATAAATGTTGTTTTTCCTCTTGCCTGTGAAAAGGACAGAGCCATCGTTCTGACTAATGGCTTTACACGTTTTTTGATTAAAGATTACATCATAACCGTTATCACTTAATTGACTTATGGATAACAAGTTATGCAGTAATCCTTCTACATAAAGAACATCAGATATAGAGGGAAGAGTACCATTACCAATAGTTCCGGAGCCTCTGATCCTTCCTTTCTGATCTCCTCCGAAGCCTACGAAGCCAGCGTCTTTAAGTTCCAGGCTTTGGAACATAGACTTTCTTCCCGTCATATGTCGCGAGCATCCAGAGTCCAGGTACCATGACTGGTGTCTGAACTTTGCTGCATAGGATATCTGCAACATAGATAATCTTATCTTTCGGTACCCAGAATCTCTTGGGTCCTTTCAGATTAGTTTTCCCAGAGTTTCTTACAACTTTGGGTCTTCTAGCATTTTTAAATTTGTGTTCTTGTGTGTGTGTATAGTGGTATGAAAAAGGTGATTTAATTTGGTTACTGGTAGAAGTTTTATCAGAATCAGAATCATACCCAATTCCCCTTTTATTATTCTGACTTACTCCATAAATCATGGATGCCATAATACTCCTATCTATTCCACTCTTCAGAAACTTCTGAAAGGCTTCTTCATATTTATAAATAATTTCATTTGAAGTTTGTGGTGCTTGAGACAACGCTTCTTCTAATTTTAAGCTTTTTGTTTTAGCTCCATCTCTTTCTAACGTTAAAGATTTGATTGTATCTTCATGTGCTAGAATTGTTGTCTCAAGTTCACTACATTCTTCAGATTTTGCTTTAAGAAGGCCTTTAATGCTTTTAACTTTTTGTTTTAATTTCTGAAGAGAGGTAAGAGTTTCTGATAAACATGATTCTAAGTCAGATCTAGAATGTTCAGAAAATACCTCTTCAGATTCTTCATCTGAGCTGCTGGATGTGGTAGCCATGAATGCTACGTTGGCTTGTTCATCAGAGTCAGATTCTGATGATCCTGATTCACTATCGTCCCAGGTGGCCATTAATCCCTTCTTTGTTCTGAAGGCATTTTTCTTGAAGCTTTCTTTCTTAGAGTTATCTTTCTTCAGCTTGGGGCATTCATTTCTATAATGACCTGTTTCTTTACATTCAAAACAGGTAATATCTTTATTAGGTTTACCTTTTGAAGTTGACTCTGATCTATCCCCTCTGGGTCTTGATCTTCTGAAGTTGTTGTTGTTCCTTCTTTTCCAGAGTTGCTTAACTCTTCTGGTTAGTAGGGACAGCTCTTCTTCATCATCAGAGTCTTCAGGTTCAGAGTCATCAGTGTCTGCAGTTTCTGCTTGAAGAGCCTTGGTTCTGTCTGACTTCCGTCTTTCAGGTCTGGACTTCAGCGCCACTGACTTGTTCCTTTTCTGAGGCTCATCCTCCTCTAGTTCTATCTCATGGCTTCTGAGAGAACTAACAAGTTCTTCAAGGCTGATATTGTTCAGATCCTTTGATAACTTCAGAGCAGTAACCATTGGTCTCCATTTCTTTGGCAGACTTCTGACTATCTTCTTAACATGATCTGCAGTCGTGTATCCTTTGTCTAGCACTTTAAGACCTGCAATAAGAGTTTGGAATCTGGAAAACATAGCTTCTATAGCTTCGTCATCTTCCATCTTGAAGGCTTCATATTTCTGGATCAACGCCAGAGCCTTCGTCTCCTTGACTTGGGAGTTTCCTTCATGGGTCATCTTCAGAGAGTCAAGTATATCTTTAGCCGTCTCTCTGTTGGTGATCTTTTCGTATTCGTTGTATGATATAGCATTTAGAAGTATTGTTCTGGCCTTGTGATGATTTTTGAACTCACGTTTCTGATCTTCTGACATTTTGCTTCTGGGAACTTCAGCTCCATTTAAGGTTGGAGGTTTGTATCCATCTGTGACAATGTCCCAGAGGTCAGCATCATAACCAAGAAAGAAACTTTCGATTCTATCTTTCCAGTAATCAAACTTTTCTCCATCAAAAACAGGAGGCTTGGCATTGTAAGAATCTTTCTCATTTGAGTGGGCCATTTGTTTTTCTCGCACTGGATCTCTCTACACGGTTAAGTGTTTGATTTGAAAATCAATAACAGAGCCGGAGCTCTGATACCAATTGAAGGTGAGAAAAACAAGAAAGGGGGGGTTTGAATTGTTTGAAAAATAAGCGCTTTTGCAAAATGAAATCACACAATGATTTTATACTGGTTCGCTTATAACACAAAGCTACTCCAGTCCACCCGGCCAAGGTGATTTCGCCTTCAACAAGGACTTAATCCACTAATCTTGAAAGATTACAAACAACCCCTAAGAGAGAAGAAAATCTCTTAGTCCTCTCAAGTCTACAGACTACAAAGAGTCACTTGAGGAAATCAAATAAAAATTAGATACAAGATGTGTAATCTAGAGTGCTTCTAAGAAAGCAAATATTACAAACTTAAGAACAAATTTTTCACTTGATAAGCAAAAGCTTAGTGAAAATCTTTGAAGAACAAAGATGTTTTTCTTGAGCGTGATATGATTTCAGTATAGTTTTGGCTAGTGATTTCTTGTTTACTGAAAGTTGATTTCTTCTCTTATTTATAGGAGTTGAAGTAGAGTTGAAGTAGCGTTGAATCTGTTGGATATTGAGATGTAGTTACGCCATTCCATTAATAGCTTCTGCAGTAGACTTTTTCTCTTAGAAGTGACTACTTACCACAAGTAGTATCTTCTCTCTTGGAAGTGGAGATTAACGTCTCTTTCTAATTGAGGAAATCCATTTGCAGAACTTTAACTTGGCTTAAACGTTACTTCATCATGATTAACAATTCTGATTAGAGTCTTTGTGTATCTGGAGAATCTTGCTTCTGATGTTATTTCTTGAAAGTTCAGATAGCGCTGATAACTTCCAGAGTTACAGAGGACATTTGTTCAGAGTCAGAGCTTCTAGGCTTTACTTCATGTTCAGATGCTTCTGATACTTTGTAGTTTTGTCCAGAGTCAGAGCTTCTTGAAACGAGATTCCTCTTTAGATGCTTCTGATACTTGAGATTTTGCATCTGATCTTGTTTTGCATCTGATGACATCATCAGATTTATTTCTTCTTTCTTTAGAACCCTGCACACTTAGAAACTTTTCATTAGGGTGCCATTTTTGGTTTCATCCTTTGTTATCATCAAAATCAAGGAATCTGTTGTAGAACAATTTTTGTTCTTACACAATTATCCCATCGCATCTTACTAATATAGAACATGCACCTCGCGTAGGCGAAACCTACATTATTCGATACTAGTCTTGATGAGTGTTAAAATTTGGAAAGCATAAACTTAATATTTAATTTTGAGGGAATTGCAATTTTTTTGATCTCACCGGCTTATTTATCATATAAATCGCCTCTCACATGCATCAACATACATTCACATGCATCAACATACATACATACATAATGAAACAGTTATGGCCCCTAGCGCAATTGTTCTCCCAAGCCAATGAGAGAACCTAAGCTAACCTACAACGATCTAAGCTTCTCCAAGCAAGATCTTCAAGGTTGTCCTCCTTTGGCACTGACTTCTTTGCTTTCTTCATATCATTACATTATAAAAAGAAACTCGTTTTACATACGAGGGAGTGGGATGAGAAAAGAAGTTACATTTGGGAGATTAAGAGAGAGGCACGACACGCAGGTCGTATTTTAAAACCCAAAGCAGAATAAAGGAAAACTAAGGCCATAACCGATCACCACAAGACAACAATAAACACTTTATTATTATTATTATTATTAATTCCTTTAATTAATTAAAACCAAATTAAATTTCGACGACCGATCACACTACGCAAAACCGAAATTTTAATGAACAATTCATTTAAAATCGACGTCGTTTTTCGCATCAACACTTGATACTTTTAAAGCACTGAGTTAGCCGAACGGGTGAATTTTGCCTCGTGTTAACCGGTTAACCATATGCGTTAACCGGTTACCACTGTTTGAAAAACTGTTAGAAAATTCTTTTCTGCCTTGCGTTAACCGGTTAACACTGTTTGAAAATCTCTTGGAAAACTGTTTTCCGCCTTGCGTTAACCGGTTAACCAAAAGCGTTAACCGGTTAACACTGTTTGAAAATCTCAAAATTTTTATTTCGTATTGCGTTAACCGGTTAACCATATGCGTTAACCGGTTATTGTAAGAACAAAAATAGTTCTACAATAGATTCCATGATTTTGATGATAACAAAGGATGAAACCAAAAATGGCACCCTAACGAAAAGTTTCTAAGTGTGCAGGGTTCTAAAGAAAGAAGAAATAAATCTGATGATGTCATCAGATGCACAACAAGATCAGATGCAAAATCTCAAGTATCAGAAGCATCTAAAGTGGAATCTCGTTTCAAGAAGCTCTGACTCTGGACAAAACTGCAAAGTATCAGAAGCATCTGAACATGAAGTAAAGTCTAGAAGCTCTGACTCTGAACAAATGCCTTCTGTAAATTCTGAAGTTATCAGCGCCATCTGAACTCTCAAGAGATAACATCAGAAGCCAGTTTCTCCAGATACACAAAGACTCTAATCAGAATTGTTAATCATGATGAAGTAACGTTTAAGCCAAGTTAAAGTTCTGCAAATGGATTTCCTCAATTAGAAAGAGACGTTAATCTCCACTTCCAAGAGAGAAGATACTAATTGTGGTAAGTAGTCACTTCTAAGTGAAAAAGTCTACTGCAGAAGCTATTAATGGAATGGCGTAACTACATCTCAATATCCAACAGACTCAACGCTACTTCAACTCTACTTCAAACTCCTATAAATAGAGAAGAAATCTCATTCAGTACACATGAAGAAATCACTAGCCAAAACTATACTGAAATCATATCACGCTCAAGAAAAACATCTTTGTTCTTCAAAGATTTTCACTAAGCTTTTGCTTATCAAGTGAAAAATTGTTCTTAAGTTTGTAATATTTGCTTTCTTAGAAGCACTCTAGATTACACATCTTGTATCTTAATTTTTATTTGATTTCCTCAAGTGACTCTTTGTAGTCTGTAGACTTGAGAGGACTAAGAGATTTTCTTCTCTCTTAGGGGTTGTTTGTAATCTTTCAAGATTAGTGGATTAAGTCCTTGTTGAAGGCGAAATCACCTTGGCCGGGTGGACTGGAGTAGCTTTGTGTTATAAGCGAACCAGTATAAAATCATTGTGTGATTTCATTTTGCAAAAGCGCTTATTTTTAAAACAATTCAAACCCCCCCTTTCTTGTTTTTCTCACCTTCAATTGGTATCAGAGCTCCGGCTCTGTTATTGATTTTCAAATCAAACACTTAACCGTGTAGAGAGATCCAGTGCGAGAAAAACAAATGGCCCACTCAAATGAGAAAGATTCTTACAATGCCAAGCCTCCTGTTTTTGATGGAGAAAAGTTTGATTACTGGAAAGATAGAATCGAAAGTTTCTTTCTGGGTTATGATGCTGACCTCTGGGACATTGTCACAGATGGATACAAACCTCCAACCTTAAATGGAGCTGAAGTTCCCAGAAGCAAAATGTCAGAAGATCAGAAACGTGAGTTCAAAAATCATCACAAGGCCAGAACAATACTTCTAAATGCTATATCATACAACGAATACGAAAAGATCACCAACAGAGAGACGGCTAAAGATATACTTGACTCTCTGAAGATGACCCATGAAGGAAACTCCCAAGTCAAGGAGACGAAGGCTCTGGCGTTGATCCAGAAATATGAAGCCTTCAAGATGGAAGATGACGAAGCTATAGAAGCTATGTTTTCCAGATTCCAAACTCTTATTGCAGGTCTTAAAGTGCTAGACAAGGGATATACGACTGCAGATCATGTTAAGAAAATTGTCAGAAGTCTGCCAAAGAAATGGAGACCAATGGTTACTGCTCTGAAGCTATCAAAGGATCTGAACAACATCAGCCTTGAAGAACTTGTTAGCTCTCTCAGAAGTCATGAGATAGAACTAGAGGAGGATGAGCCTCAGAAAAGGAACAAGTCAGTGGCGCTGAAGTCCAGACCTGAAAGACGGAAGTCAGACAGAACCAAGGCTCTTCAAGCAGAAACTGCAGACACTGATGACTCTGAACCTGAAGACTCTGATGATGAAGAAGAGCTGTCTCTACTAACCAGAAGAGTTAAGCAACTCTGGAAAAGAAGGAACAACAACAACTTCAGAAAATCAAGACCCATAGGGGATAGATCAGAGTCAACTTCAAAAGGTAAACCTAATAAAGATATTACCTGTTTTGAATGTAAAGAAACAGGTCATTATAGAAATGAATGCCCCAAGCTGAAGAAAGATAACTCTAAGAAAGAAAGCTTCAAGAAAAATGCCTTCAGAACAAAGAAAGGATTAATGGCCACCTGGGACGATAGTGAATCAGGATCATCAGAATCTGACTCTGATGAACAAGCCAACGTAGCATTTATGGCTACCACATCCAGCAGCTCAGATGAAGAATCTGAAGAGGTATTTTCTGAACTTTCTAGATCTGACTTAGAATCATGTTTATCAGAAACTCTTACCTCTCTTCAGAAATTAAAACAAAAAGTTAAAAGCATTAAAGGTCTTCTTAAAGCAAAATCTGAAGAATGTAGTGAACTTGAGACAACAATTCTAGCACATGAAGATACAATCAAATCGTTAACGTTAGAAAGAGATGGAGCTAAAACAAAAAGCTTAGAATTAGAAGAAGTGTTGTCTCAAGCACCACAAACTTCAAATGAAATTATTTATAAGTATGAAGAAGCCTTTCAACAATTTCTGAAGAATGGGATAAATAGGAGTATTATGGCATCCATGATTTATGGAGTAGGTCAGAATAATAAAAGGGGAATTGGGTATGATTATGATTCTGATAAAACTTCTACCAGTAACCAAATTAAATCGCCTTTCTCATACCACTACACACACACACAAGAACACAAATTTAAAAATGCTAGAAGACCCAAAGTTGTAAGAAACTCTGGGAAAACTAATCTGAAAGGACCCAAGAGATTCTGGGTACCGAAAGATAAGATTATCTTTGTTGCAGATATCCTATGCAGCAAAGTTCAGACACCAGTCATGGTACCTGGACTCTGGATGCTCGCGACATATGACGGGAAGAAAGTCTATGTTCCAAAGCCTGGAACTTAAAGACGCTGGCTTTGTAGGCTTCGGAGGAGATCAGAAAGGAAGGATCAGAGGCTCCGGAACTATTGGTAATGGTACTCTTCCCTCTATATCTGATGTTCTTTATGTAGAAGGATTAATGCATAACTTGTTATCCATAAGTCAATTAAGTGATAACGGTTATGATGTAATCTTTAATCAAAAAACGTGTAAAGCCATTAATCAGAACGATGGCTCTGTCCTTTTCACAGGCAAGAGGAAAAACAACATTTACAAAATAAATCTTTCTGATTTAAAAGATCAAAATGTTAAATGTTTAATGTCAGTTCACAAAGAGCAATGGGTATGGCATAGACGCTTAGGCCACATTAGCATGAGAAAACTTTCTCAGCTAACTAAACTTGAGTTAGTCAGAGGCTTACCTAAACTGAAGTTTTCTTCAGATGCTCTGTGTGAAGCTTGTCAGAAAGGAAAGTTTTCAAAAACATCTTTTAAAAAGAAAAATGTTGTTTCTACCTCCAAGCCTCTGGAGCTTCTTCACATTGACTTATTTGGTCCTGTGAAAACAGCATCAGTCAATGGAAAGAAGTATGGACTTGTAATCGTTGATGATTACAGCCGCTGGACATGGGTAAAATTCCTAAGGCACAAGAGTGAGTCTCACTCTGTATTCACCAGTTTCTGTTCTAAAGTGCAAAAAGAATTTGACTCTAAAATTATTAGAGTCAGAAGTGATCATGGTGGAGAATTTGAAAATAAAGATTTTGAAGAACTATTTGATTCTAATGGAATATCCCATGATTTCTCCTGCCCTAGAACTCCACAACAAAATGGAGTTGTAGAGAGGAAGAATAGGACACTCCAAGAAATGGCCAGAACCATGATTAATGAAACAAATGTAGCAAAGCACTTTTGGGCAGAAGCTGTAAATACAGCGTGTTACATTCAGAATAGAATCTCTATTAGACCTATTCTGGATAAGACTCCCTATGAACTGTGTAAGGGAAGAAAACCCAACATTTCTTATTTTCATCCTTTTGGATGCATTTGCTTTATATTAAATACTAAAGAACATCTGAACAAGTTTGATTCCAAAGCACAGAAAGGTATTATGTTAGGATACTCAGAACGCTCTAAAGGCTACAGAGTATACAACACAGAAACCAAAATTGTGGAGGAATCAATTCATGTTAGATTTGATGATAAGCTTGACCCTGAAAAGTCAAAGCTAGTTGAAAAGTTTGCAGATTTAGAGATCACTCTGTTAGAATCTGAGAAAACTCCAGAAGCAACTGTCACTCCAGACTCTGAAGAAATTAAATCTCCAGAAATTCCAAGGAAAGTCAAGAGTCGTAGCAACGTATCTGAAGATTTGATTTTGGGAAACAAAGATGAACCTGTTAGAACCAGATCTACCTTCAGAACTTCTGAAGATATTCCTCTGGGACTAGTGTCTCTGATTGAGCCTACGTCCTGTGATGAAGCTCTTCAAGATAATGATTGGGTGGCAGCTATGCAAGAAGAGTTAGATCAATTCTCCAAGAATGATGTCTGGGATCTCGTTCCTAAACCCAGAGGCACTCATGTCATTGGAACCAGATGGGTTTTCAGAAACAAACTGAACGAGAAAGGAGAAGTTGTCAGAAACAAAGCACGACTGGTAGCTCAAGGTTATAGTCAACAAGAAGGTATTGATTATAATGAAACTTTTGCTCCAGTCGCAAGGTTAGAGTCTATTCGTCTTCTTGTATCTTTTGCTATTAATCATTCTATCAAATTATACCAAATGGATGTCAAAAGTGCATTTCTTAATGGTTATATTTCAGAAGAAGTGTATGTAAATCAACCTCCTGGTTTTGAAAACTCAAATTTTCCAGAACATGTTTTCAAACTTAAGAAATCCTTATATGGACTTAAACAAGCTCCCAGAGCTTGGTATGAACGCTTAAGTAATTTTCTTCTGGAACAAAATTTTATCAGAGGGAAAGTTGATTCTACACTCTTCTGTAAAAATCATAAAAATAATCTCATGATATGCCAAATTTATGTTGATGACATTATTTTTGGTTCTGCTAATATCTCTGTTTGCCAAGAATTTTCTAAGTTAATGCAGGCAGAATTTGAAATGAGTCTAATGCAAGAACTAAAGTTCTTTCTGGGAATTCAAATCAATCAAACTCCAGAAGTCACGTACATTCATCAAAGCAAGTACATTAAAGACGTTCTAAAGAAGTTTGATATGTCTGAATGCAATTCTGCAAAGACTCCCATGCATCCAACTTGCATTCTGGAGAAGGAAGAGGTAAGCAACAAGGTTTGTCAGAAGCTCTATCGAGGTATGATAGGCTCTCTTCTCTATCTGACTGCTACTCGTCCTGATATTCTCTTCAGCGTCTGTCTTTGTGCCAGATTCCAATCAGATCCTAGAGAATCTCATTTAACAGCTGTTAAGAGAATTCTTAAGTATCTGAAAGGAACCCCTAACCTGGGCCTGATGTATGAGAAAACATCAGAGTATAGGCTTTCTGGTTATTGTGATGCAGATTATGCAGGAGATAGAATAGAACGAAAAAGTACATCTGGAAATTGCCAGCTTCTGGGAAACAACTTAATCTCCTGGGCTAGCAAAAGACAGTCAACAATTGCTCTATCAACTGCAGAAGCAGAATACATCTCAGCATCACTGTGCACAACTCAGATGCTCTGGATGAAACATCAGCTAGAAGATCTACAAATCTTTGAGAGTAACATTCCTATCCTTTGTGATAATACTGCTGCTATTTGTTTGAGTAAGAATCCCATTTTGCATTCCAGAGCCAAACACATAGAAATAAAACATCATTTTATTAGAGACTATGTTCAGAAAGGGATAGTAACGCTGAAGTTCATTGATACAGAACATCAATGGGCAGATATCTTTACTAAGCCTCTAGCTGAAGATAGATTTCGTTTCATCTTAGAAAATCTGAACATTAAAAATTGTCCTGAGTAAAATTTGGTTCTGAACATGTAAAATGAGACTCTGATAAAAACAAATATACTTCTGCCTCTGACTCTGATACTTCTACCAAGTTAAGAAGATATCTGAGTTAGAAATCTTCAGAAATCCTTTGGTATTCCTGAAGATCAGAAACATCAACACGTGGGGAACATGCGTCTAACCCTAGAACTTCTAGACAGCTGTCAAAAGAAATCAAAGGTCAGAACGCTTGAAATCTCCTTGAGCAGTGTGCTTACTGTTGGGATTAGACATTCATTAATGAGCTGTAATCATTTTTCCCCCAAACGTGCTATTTTGGTTTTTGTGCTAACGCTGGTATGTGTGTCGTTTTGCATGTGTTTTTACCCTTAGTATATAAACACTTTTCTCACATTTCACACACTTATCACTCTCACTCACTCTTAAACCCTAAACCCTCTCTCGAAGTTTTCTCTGCAACCTTCTCAGTTCTTCATCTTCTTCATCAATCTTCGTCATGAATCCTCAAGAACAAGCAGTTTTTAACTTCTCCCAACAAATGGAAGCTGCTTCTAACCCCCAAACCTCAAACACACAAACACCCATGGTTGTAGATGTTACCACGACCCCAGTTTACAAAGAACCTCACATTTTGGAACGTGAACAACACATTCATCTTTCAACTCCCTTTGAAGGTTTGGATGTACTGTGTGAATCGTTGGTGGATTTTGAGAATTTGAAAAGAAATGGCGTTGATTTAACTGAAGATCTTCGCAAGCAAGGTTGGGAAACCTACTTCAACAGATTGTATGGTCCAATCTATCCTCTTCTGGTGAAAGAATTCTGGAGATGTGCAGATGCTGATGATGAGTTCATCGTTTCTTTTGTTCTGGGAGTGAAGATCATTATCACAGAAGCGTCTATTGCTTCTTTGCTGAATATGGAAAAAGCTGGAGGTAAAAGGATTTACAACATTCCTCCAAGGTCCAAGCGCATCACAGAAGTCATTAACCCCACAATCTTCAAAGCAAACGTTGAAGGAAACCCATCTAAGAACAAGGAGCTTCATCAGAACCTCCGAGTTTGGCTGAAGATTATTCTGGGGACAATCCATCATCGTCCAGCCTCCAACTCTTCAGATTATATTAATGCTGATCAGAAATGCATCCTCTACTGTATTCAGAAGGGTATCCCTATCAACCTCCCTGTTCTCCTCTTCAGATATCTGAGGGATTCAGTCAGAGAAACAAGGAATAATATGAAGCCCAGATCCTACATTCCTCTGGGTAGATTGCTCTCTGACATCTTCATTGAGCATGGGCTGGTAGATGCTCTGGAGAAGACCAGATGTATGGATGATCTGGCAATTGACGTTGGAAAGCCTCTGAATGCCAGAAATCTGAGGAGTATGGGAATCATCAAAGACATCAGAGTCAAGCCCACTATGAATGTAACCTGGGAAGCTCTGAAGGATCAGAGAAAGATGCCTCATGGCCTTGAAAGGTTCTTCAAGAACGAACCCAGAGATGCCATTGCTATCTACCTTCAGGATCGTCTGGATGAAGGCATTGATATCTCCGATTTCCGCCTTGAAGACTGTCTGGATTCTGTAGAAGATCTGGTCAGATACAAAAGAGGTCTTTCTGAGAAGAAGATAGCTGAGGAAGCAAGGAAGGCAAAGAAAGCCAGACTTGGAGAAACCTCTGGCACCAAAGCTTCAGCACCTCTGAATGTCTCTTCTGGTAAGTCCCTTCCTCCTGTCTCTTCTGAATCTGTAATGGCTTCCTCCAACCCTCTCTCCTCTCAACCAATTTTTACAACCTCAGAAATACCTCCTTCAATCACCAGAACCTCTCAACCTCCACCTGTTCTAAAAATTGCTCGAAATTTCACAACAACCTCTGACCCTAATCAACTATACCACCACAGCTCCTCCTCATCCTCTGAGTATGAATCACCCCCTTACCTTTCTCCTTCTTCTAACCAAGAGTCCTCTGATCATGAGTCCTCTGATCAAGAACACTCTGACCCAAACTCCCCAACAATAGCTGAAATTTATGCTAAAAATTTCGCCCCACAAACTCAAACACAATCTGAAGTAACCTCTCCCCTCCGAACTTCTCTTCCACAACAAACAACCACCATCTCCTCTGACCTTCAAACCTCACTTCCACCACAAACAACCACCACACCCTCTGAAACCCAACCACCTGTGATTCAACCATCTGAACCTTATATCACTCCACCACTTATTCCCGCTGTACCTGGACCAGACTCTGACCCTTTAGACCTAAATCCATTATATGCTTCTTCTCCTAGTCTTCAACCAGACGCAGATTCTGAACTTCAAGCAGAATCTGAACCTCAACAAACTGAACCTCAACCTCTAAATCTCAGCCCTCAAAACTCTCCACCTCATTCACCTGAACCTGAACCTAAAATTATCACACCTACCCTTGAGGAGGCCATTATACAGGTTGCAGAAGCTTCAGTCCAGAAGGTCAAGTCTCTGGCTAAAAATTCTGAAGTCAGTGATGATCCTAAATCTGTTAGGACACACTGGAACAGAGTTATTAGTTGGATGACCTCTGAGTCTTATAGGCTGAAGAGTATCTCTGAACAAGTCAGAAATGGCTACATCAGAGACTCTGAGGAAAGACTCCAAGAAAGACTGGCTAGAGAAGCTGAGGCCAGAAGGTTAGAGGAAGAGAGACTGGCTAGAGAAGCTGAGGCCAAGAGATTAGAAGAAGAAAGATTGTCTAGGGAAGCTGAAGAAGAAGCTAAGAGGTTGGAAGAAGAACGCCTGGCAAAGGAAGCAGAACTTCTGAGAATTCAGGAAGCTGAAGCCAAGGCTAAGGCAGATGCAGAAGCCCAAGCTGCTGCTGAAGCTGAAGCTCAGCAGGCTCTGATTCAGGGGGAGTCTTCCTCTGCGATCCCTCTGATTCTTAACACTCTGAAGGAGATCAAGCAAGATCAGAAAGAGATCAAGCAAGATCAGAGTGAGCTCCGGGCAAGGATGGACAAGCAAGACGCTCTGAATGAAAACCTCCAGAATATGTTTGCTATGCTACTACAGAGACTTCCTCCTCCTCCAAACCCTTAGGCACTTAGGATTTCTTTTGTTTGCCTAGTGTTCTTAGCTCTGATATTTTTGTTGAATCTGATGTTTTGACTGCTGCTTGCCTTTGTGCTTTTGTTTAATGAAGTGTTTTTCT
This sequence comes from Lathyrus oleraceus, assembly GCF_024323335.1. Lineage (NCBI taxonomy): Eukaryota > Viridiplantae > Streptophyta > Magnoliopsida > Fabales > Fabaceae > Lathyrus > Lathyrus oleraceus. The sequence goes on along the minus strand of NC_066584.1, from coordinate 203,437,200 downwards.
CTCTATTATTTTTTTTATGTTTTATGCCTTTTTGATTATGCCAAAAAGGGGGAGAAATTATTAAATAGCTCTGATGAAAACTATGTCTAAAACCTTAAGCATTCTGCAACAATTATAGAATTAGTTCTGATATAAATAGCTCTGATTAAATAATAGCTCTGATTAAATAATTCTAACATTAAATTAAGAAATTGCAGAAAGTTTTCAGAAATCTTATTGCTTGGAAAGCTCTGGTAAGAACTTCTGAACTCCCTAGTACTAACTCAGGGGGAGCTTTTGTCTATCTGATCTAATATTTTTCATGTTTCATCTGATAATTTTATTTGTTTTGTCATCATCAAAAAGGGGGAGATTGTAAGAACAAAAATAGTTCTACAATAGATTCCATGATTTTGATGATAACAAAGGATGAAACCAAAAATGGCACCCTAACGAAAAGTTTCTAAGTGTGCAGGGTTCTAAAGAAAGAAGAAATAAATCTGATGATGTCATCAGATGCACAACAAGATCAGATGCAAAATCTCAAGTATCAGAAGCATCTAAAGTGGAATCTCGTTTCAAGAAGCTCTGACTCTGGACAAAACTGCAAAGTATCAGAAGCATCTGAACATGAAGTAAAGTCTAGAAGCTCTGACTCTGAACAAATGCCTTCTGTAAATTCTGAAGTTATCAGCGCCATCTGAACTCTCAAGAGATAACATCAGAAGCCAGTTTCTCCAGATACACAAAGACTCTAATCAGAATTGTTAATCATGATGAAGTAACGTTTAAGCCAAGTTAAAGTTCTGCAAATGGATTTCCTCAATTAGAAAGAGACGTTAATCTCCACTTCCAAGAGAGAAGATACTAATTGTGGTAAGTAGTCACTTCTAAGTGAAAAAGTCTACTGCAGAAGCTATTAATGGAATGGCGTAACTACATCTCAATATCCAACAGACTCAACGCTACTTCAACTCTACTTCAAACTCCTATAAATAGAGAAGAAATCTCATTCAGTACACATGAAGAAATCACTAGCCAAAACTATACTGAAATCATATCACGCTCAAGAAAAACATCTTTGTTCTTCAAAGATTTTCACTAAGCTTTTGCTTATCAAGTGAAAAATTGTTCTTAAGTTTGTAATATTTGCTTTCTTAGAAGCACTCTAGATTACACATCTTGTATCTTAATTTTTATTTGATTTCCTCAAGTGACTCTTTGTAGTCTGTAGACTTGAGAGGACTAAGAGATTTTCTTCTCTCTTAGGGGTTGTTTGTAATCTTTCAAGATTAGTGGATTAAGTCCTTGTTGAAGGCGAAATCACCTTGGCCGGGTGGACTGGAGTAGCTTTGTGTTATAAGCGAACCAGTATAAAATCATTGTGTGATTTCATTTTGCAAAAGCGCTTATTTTTAAAACAATTCAAACCCCCCCTTTCTTGTTTTTCTCACCTTCAGTTAACACTATTCGGAAAAGTGTTTAGAAAGCATAACTCTTGTGCAGTCATAACCCCAATCGCATAACTCTCTGACAACATAACCCTTGTGTCGTCACTAACCCTGATGCACCAATTTCAGACCGTCAAACACATCTCGATTGTTGATTCAGTATGATTAATCAACACGTCATTGCTTCACCATACTAATTTCGGATCAAGAAGCAAATGACCATTGATCGCTCAAAGGAAAACAACCATTGAGTGTTTGAATGAACGAAACGAGAATGCTATATCATATATAATGTATTTTGCATCAAGATTACATATATCATATATATATATATATATATATATATATATATATATATATATATATATATATATATATATATATATATATATATATATATATATATATATATATATATATATATATATATATATATATATATATATATATATATATATATATATATACCTTGATCGATCTCAATTTAATCTTTGATTCATTCTATCTTTAATCATATTAATACAGAACAAAAAACAGTTATCAGATTCATGGTTTCGTAAGTGGCTCTGATACCACTGAAGGAGAATTGCCATCCAAGGCGCAGCGGAATTTAAAAATTTCTCCATTTAGTGATCCTTACGAATGGGCATGATCAGTGATAGAATCGTTACCTCTTGTGGCGATTCAAACCTTTGGTGCAGATCTCTTGTAACGAACAAAACCTTGGATACAAATCCACGGAGCGATCACGAACGTTGAACGATGACAACGTCTCTACTCATTCCACACGAACGGGTTCCTTCAATCTCAGTGCTAGTTGTTATGAATGAAGTCTTTGAGTGAGAGAAAGAGAGATACGAAATTCCAACTCTTCAGTTGCGTTGTATTCCCATACAATGCTTCTGCACAAGAGTTCTATTTATAGAACCACTTGTGTGGGCTTCAAGCCAAAAAGGCCACTTAAGTGCATTTTGCCCATATCTCATAATATGCCAAAATCACTTAAGTATTTGGTACCTTACCATATTTCGTATTCTACTTAAGGGCACCATACATTACGGTATTCCTTAATTATTCTATCTCTCATCAATCCGTCCTTTGTGTATGACCCTGTAGGTTTTCGCGATGTTGGCAATTATATTAAATCACGCATTTAACATAATAAACAGTGAGCGGTATCTAGCAACACATCACTGCTACCCAAGACACGAAAATGTCATGTGATCTGACAAAACCTCCCGTGATAATAATTATGTGTATAATTACCCCTTTGCCCTTATGTCTATATTGAACACAAGGTATAGACCGTGTCATCCTTGTCCAGTTCAATATTGGACCCATAGACATTTATCCTATTACGCAGGATTGACAAATTCCATCTAGGTCACTCATGTCCCTCAGCATGCTTTGTGGAGTACCCATCAACTGTCTTTATGGTCATCCAGTTACGGACAATGTTGGATCAGCAACAAAGCACTCGACTCTACATCTAGGGTCCATAGTGGTTTCAGGTCGAAGAGTGGCATACACTATTATCACCATGAGAATAACTTATGACACTTTGCATGACTTTCTATATAGTATTCTCATAGCGGGTTAATCCGGTATAAATATTACTCTTAATATTCATACCTATGTTTAAGACTTGATAACTCTTTATCCATGATCCATGAGATGTGATCATCAATCTACAAACATAATAGTCTTAATGCTTTAATGTTATCCCACTTCACACTAAAGCTCGATTACGGATACTTTAAGAATAGTGTCCTTATGTTTAATGTGCTCTCATGATTAAGTCACACTTAATACATTAAACGGACTATCTATTCCAGGGACTTTATTAATCAACCATAATAAAGAAAAAGCCTTTTATTTGTTAATAAATAATTTGATACAAGTATCAAAAGTATTGGCCTCTAGGGCTTACACCAATAGTAAGGAGGTTACCTAGTGGAAGTTAGTCCACTGCTTCTTGGTAATGGAGGAGATGGAAGAAGAATGCTGCTTCTTGGTGCTTCACTTCAAGAACTTGTGAAATGGAAGAGGAATGAAAACAAATCTTGAAACTTGCCTTGCTTTCTTGCTCTAAAATTCCAAAATGCTTCTCCTCAGATTAGGGTTTAAGTGTCTTAAATATGATGGATCAAGGTGTCTAATGGGCTGAAAAATGGTCTGGTTTGGTTATGTGCATTTGAAGCAAAAGTGAGGTGGTGTGAGCAAGTTTCTTATTTTGGAAAAATTTGAATGAGTGGGAATAAAAGTGCAGGGCCAAAAGAGGTAAAAACATGGGCTGGTTGGTTTTGCAGCATGGCATGGCTTGGCTTGTGCAACATGAAATCAGTCCAAGATAATGACTTTGTGGCCATATATCTTAATGAGAACATGACCAATTGGCAAGACAATGCAAACAGCAGAAAGAGTTCATGGAGCTTAACATCTTTCATGTTGAGCACAAATGGAAATGATGAATGGAAGAAGGTGAAAAATGGGCTTAAAGTTCAGGTTTCATCATGCCAAAAAGGTTGGGCCAGTTTGGCCTAACATGCTGCCTAGAAATTCAAATCATGATGCCAACTTTAGATGAATGCATCTCTCAAACCATGGATCCAAATGAGATGATTTCAAAAGGATGTGAAAGAGGACCTGGCAAGGTACAATTGTTATGAAGAAAGTATTTTCAAAAGATGCCTTGAAATGCAAGAAAACTGGCCAAGAAGTCTTGACAAACTTTGAAGATATTTTGTCCTAAAAAAATGTCTCACTTTGACTAAGCATAACTTTCTCAATTTTAATCCAAATGGAACAAACTTTATATTTCTAGAAAGCTTGGAACAAGAGGAACAACTTTCATGTTGGAGAAAGTTTCAAATGAAGCTTTTATCTTGATGGAAAATGGGCTCAAAGTGAGTGCAACAATCATGAAAACTTGCCCTAAATGGAAAGTCAACCATTTCCAAATTAAGTAACTTTTCCAATTCCTGATTAAATGATGAATCCATGATCAAACCTTGATCAAATTTCATATGGAGGCTCCCTTAGGCATGGATTTTGAGATTCCACTCTCAAAATGTCAGGAGTTGACTTTTCTGGCCCCACAGTTGACTTTTCCCAAACTGTCTAATTCCCGATTCCATCGATCATTTGAAGCACTTCTAGCTCAAATAAAGAGCTATTTTTTTGTATGTAGACCCTTGTGGACATATGGAGGGCCATGGAAAAGAGTTTCACCCAAAGAATCAGAAATAAACTAATTTTATACCAAACCCTAATTTAGGGCAAAATTGATGAGGGACTGATTGCACTGATTGCCAATGGATCTTTCTGAGATAATTGTGAATCTTCCTAGGCCAAGATGCCTCTCTAATAATGACATGGATGAGCCCCTCTACTTCCAACCAAACATTTCCAGTTGCAAGTAGCCATGAAACCCTAATTTCTTGATTAAATCCAGATGAACACTCTGATAGCTCTGAACCTTTCACTGATGAACTGAGGACCATAATAAGACACTTGGAGCCCCCTGAGACCCTTGAGGCTTGTATATTTAGAAAATGAAGTTCCATTCTCAATCTTGCTTTGTGTGGGCTCCTTCTGTTAAAGAGCGATCAATCAAAATCTGATTTCCATGTCACTAATGCAGTATGCAATGAGTATGACCTAGTATGATGCCAATGAAATGTAAAACATAATCCTATGCTTCCAGGAAAAACGAAGGGTAAATTTTGGGGTATTACAGCTGCCCCTATTCAATCAACTGGAGACCCGAAAGGAAGATAGCAACGGCTTTCGCACTTTCGAGGTATCAAGGGATTGAATACGATAAAAGCCCGAAAATTTACATTGAAGTGAAGAATGAAGTGATAATGCCTGTCAGAATCGGCAGAGAGGTGGTCTTGAAAAAGAATCCGTCTGGTACGGTGGGAGTCGGTCTGAACACCGAAAAAGGAATGTTAGCCTAAAGACAAAAATAAATGGTAACACAGAAATAACCATGGCCTGAATGCCGCTCATCAGTCTGAATACTAGAAATGACTTCGATCGGAGCATCGGAAGATACTAAATTATCAAACATCGGTCTGAACACCGGAAAATTGGCCTGAATGCCACTTCAGTCTGAATACCGGAAAACTGGCTTGAATGCCACAAGTTTCATCGACCTGAACGTCGGAAACTTCTTCGATCTGAACATCGGAAAACTGGCCTGAATGCCATAAGTTGCATCGACCTGAACGTCGGAAACTTCTTCGATCTGAACATTAGAAAATTGGCCTGAATGCCACTTCGACTGAATACCGGAAAATTGGCCTGAATGCCATAAGTTGCATCGACCTGAACGTTAGAAACTTCTTCGATCTGAACATCGGAAAACTGGCTTGAATGCCACAAGTTGCGTCGACCTGAACGTCGGAAACTTCTTCGATCTGAACATCGGAAAACTGGTATGGATGCCACTTCAGTCTGAATACCGGAAACTGGCCTGAATGCCACTTCGGTCTGAATACCGGAAACTGGCCTGAATGCCACTTCAGTATAAATACCGGAAACTGGCCTGAATGCCACAAGTTGCGTCGACCTGAACGTCGGAAACTTCTTCGATCTGAACATCGGAAATCTGGCCTGAATGCCACTTCGGTATGAATACCGGAAATTGGCCTGAATGCCACTTCGGTCTGAATACCGGAAACTGGCCTGAATGCCACTTCGATCTGGATACCGGAAATTGGCCTGAATGCCACTTCGGTTTGAATACCGGAAACTGGCCTGAATGCCACTTCGGTCTGGATACCGAAAAATTGGCATGAATGCCACTTCGGTCTGAATACCGGAAACTGGCCTGAATGCCACTTCGGTCTGGATACCGAAAAATTGGCCTGAATGCCACTTCGGTCTGAATACCGGAAAAACTTTCATGCCTGTCAGCATCGGCAAGAATATGGAAAATGATAATTGAGGCGACACGCAGGCCAACGACCCCTACTAGGAATAATAAAGAATAAATCATGAACAAACTTCAATCTGAGTACTGGAAACAAACATTGTTGGTGTAAGCCCTAGAGGCCAATACTTTTGGTACTTGTATCAAATTATTTAAAGGCATTTTCTTTATTATGATTGATTAATAAAGTCCCTGGAATAGATAGTCTGTTTAATGTATTAAGTGTGACTTAATCATGAGAACACATTAAACATAAGGACACTATTCTTAAAGTATCCGTAGTCGAGCTTTAGTGTGAAGTGGGATAACATTAAAGCATTAAGACTATTATGTTTGTAGACTGATGATCACATCTCATGGATCATGGATAAAGAGTTATCAAGTCTTAAACATAGATATGAATATTAGGAGTAATATTTATACCGGATTGACCCGCTATGAGAATACTATATAGAAAGTTATGCAAAGTGTCATAAGTTATTCTCATGGTGATATAGTAGTGTATACCACTCTTCGACCTGAAACCACTATGGATCCTAGATGTAGAGTCAAGTGCTTTATTGCTGATCCAACGTTGTCCGTAACTGGATAACCATAAAGACAGTTGATGGGTACTCCACGAAGCATGCTGAGGGACATGAGTGTCCTAGATGGAATTTGCCAATCCTGTGTAACAGGATAAATGTCTATGGGCCCAATATTGAACTGGACAAGGGTGACACGGTCTATACCTTGTGTTCAATATAGACATAAGGGCAAAGGGGTAATTATACACATAATTATTATTACAGGAGGTTTTTTCAGATCACATGACATTTTCGTGACTTGGGTAGCAGTGATGTGTTGCTAGATACCGCTCACTGTTTATTATATTAAATGCGTGATTTAATATAATTGCCAACGCCGCGAAAACCTATAGGGTCACACAGAAAGGACGGATTGATGAGAGATAGAGTAACTAAGGAACATCGTAAGGTACGGTGCACTTAAGTGGAAACGAAATATGGTAAGGTACCAAATACTTAAGTGATTTTGGCATATTATGAGATATGGCCAAAATACACTTAAGTGGGCTTTTTAGCTTGAAGCCCACACAAGTGGTTCTATAAATAGAACCCCTTGGGTAGAAGCATTGTCACTCCACTCCAATCCACTCAGACAGAAATTCAAGTAGAGACTTGGAATTTTGTTTTCCTCTTTCTCTCACTCAAAGCCTTCATTCATAACAGCTAGCACTACGATTGAAGGAATCCGTTCGTGTGGACTGAGTAGAGAAGTTGTCATCGTTCAACGTTCGTGATCGCCCCGTGGATCTGTATCAAAGGTTTTGATCATTATCAGAGATCTGCACCAAAGGTTTGAATCACCACAAGAGGTAACGATTCTATCACTGATCATGCCCATTCGTAAGGATCACTAAATGGAGAAATTTTTAAATTCCGCTGCGCCTTGGATGGCAATTCTCCAACAAACATCTGGTTTATCGTTTGGGACACCGAGAATGTTTTATGCTTTACATGCGCATGTTTGAATTTTTCAATGGCGTAATGCTCCATGAAAATGGAAATGCTACGCGATTTGGGAGGATGCAATGCGATATGATTCTACATGCAGAGATGTAAAATGCTAGGTTAGAGAGAACGCCAAGCCGAGGCAAGGAATTCTGCTGGGGAAATGATCACCATCTTCTGGACCCAGGCGATGCTGTTGGAGATACACAACACAATGAACTCTGTGGGGAAATGATCGGCCACGCGGTATTCTGACAATAACAAAATACCAAGACTCTGACTGGGGAGAGAATGGCACTGAAAGCTTGCTGATGAGGAAAGCGATGGTGGTTCTGGCGACCATAAAATGCGAGATAGACGACTCAACGGGGGAAGCAAACACCGATACGGTACCGAGATTCTGCTTCACGGAAAGAGACCATGGATCTAGCGTCGAGATCACCGATCTGGCATCGAACTCTGAGGAATAGCCGCTTCTGCTGGGAAGATACAGTCTGGCACTGTCAACTCCGTTGGGGATATACAGTCTGGCACTGTCGACTCTACTGGGGAGTGTATAGTCTGAAACAAATGCTTGGGGAAGTGCAGTAGTGAGAACCTACTGGGGATTAAAGAGTCCAATGCTGGGACCAACTTTGTAGGGATAAGATACCAAATACCAACTGTTGAAGAAAAATATTCGCGATCATCTGCTAGGAACACTAAGGAAATGCCCCGAGTGTACCTGTTCTGAATAGACGATCCAAAGCACTTAAAATTTACAGCAATTTTAAATGTTCATTAAGCATGTACCTATAAAGCCCTTATGTTTCATGATGCAATGTTTATCAAAAATTCGGACGTCATTTTTGCAAACAAAACAGTAAAATGAAAATGAACACAGAGATATACTGAATAACATGATTTTATTGATTGAATGGCCTCTGAATAGGCATTTACATCAGGAAGCAATCCCTGGAAAGAGGTAATTGCCCAAAAGATAAAAACAGAAATTAATCTAATGGCAATGTGAAATGGATTTCTATTGGGTTCCAATTCTACTATGACTCGCTCGTCTTCAAGATCCTCCAGATGATCAGCTTTCTGAAAAGGGTGATTGGACTGTTTCCTATCCTTCAAAAGTTTCCAGTTATCGACACGAGATAAAATTCAGAACTACTTAGAACACAGTCATTCGCTTAATCCCTAACTTTTTCCTGGATCGCCCTTTCGGGTTTTCAATCCACCGGGATACCCATTTTTGCCTAAGTTGCCTTTTCACGTTTTCAAATTACCGGGTGTACAATCTTTTCATTTTTAATCCCTAATTTTTGCCTGAACCTTTCTCATTTTCTTGGTTCGTCGGGATACCCATTTTTGCCTGGACTATTCTTTTTTTATCGTCCAGCGGGTCTATTTTATGTGAAGTATTTTTTAATTGCGTCTGAGTTCACAGGGGAAGTGAAGTCTTCACCATCCATAGTTGCAAGCATTAAGGCTCCACCATCAAAAATCTTGGTGACAATATATGGTCCATCATAGTTAGGAGTCCACTTGCCCCTATGATCTGTCTGAGGAGGAAGGATCTTTTTCAACACCAAATCTCTGACTTGGAAGCATTGAGGACGCACTTTCTGGTCAAAGGCTCTCTTCATCCGACTTTGGTACAATTGCCCATGACAAATGGATGCCATTCGCTTCTCTTCTATAAGACTCAACTCATTGAACCTTGTCTGAATCCATTCAGCTTCGTCTAGCTTGACATCCAGCAGGACTCTTAGAAAGGGAATCTCCACTTCAACAGGTAGGACTGCTTCCATACCATACACAAGGGAGTAAGGGGTTGCCCCGGTCGATGTACGTACTGAAGTACGGTACCCATGCAAGGCGAAGGGTAGCATCTCATGCCAATCTCTGTACGTAACGACCGTCTTTTGCACAATCTTCTTTATGTTCTTATTTGCTGCCTCAACAACACCGTTCATCTTAGGACGATAAGGGGAAGAATTGTGATGTTGAATGTTGAAGTTCTTGCACAACTCCTTCATCATTTTGTTATTGAGATTAGAACCATTATCAATAATGATTCTTTCGGGAATCCCATAACGACAAATGATTTCCTTCTTAATGAATCGGGCAACCACATGTCTGGTGACCTTCACAAATGACGCGGCTTCGACCCACTTGGTGAAATTGTCGATGGCAACAAGGATGAAGCGATGCCCATTGGAAGCAGTCGGCTCAATCTTTCCAATCATATCAATGCCCCACATAGTAAACGGCCACGGAGAAGACATCACATTCAGAGGATTTGGCGGCACATGCACCTTATCAGCATAAATCTGGCATTTATGACACTTCCGAGCATATTTGAAACAATCAGATTCCATGGTCATCCAGTAATAACCCGCTCTCAACAGTTTCTTAGCCATTGCATGTCCGCCGGCATGAGTACCGAAGGAGCCTTCATGAACTTCCTGCTTTAACATGTCCGCTTCGTGTCTATCTACGCATCTGAGCAAAACCATGTCGAAGTTCCTCTTATACAGCACATCATCTTTGTTCAAGAAGAAACTGCCTGCCAATTTTCTCAAAGTCTTTCTATCATTGTTGGATGCCCCTGCAGGGTACTCTTGATTCTTCAGAAAGCACTTGATGTCGTGATACCAGGGCTTGTCATCAACTATTAGTTCAGCAGCGAACACATACGCGGCCCTATCAAGGCGCATAACATCGATCCAAGGAGCATAGTTCCACCGAGTCACTTTGATCATGGAGGATAGAGTAGCAAGAGCATATGCCACTTGGTTCTCATCACGAGGTATATGATACAACTTTACTGTTGTGAAGAAAGTCAACATTCTTCTCGTGTAATCTCTGTAGGGGACCAGATTAGGCTGGAGAGTATTCCAATCACCATTCACTTGATTGATCACCAGAGCTGAATCTCCGAAGATGTCCAGAGTCTTGATTCTCAAATCAACGGCTTGCTCAATTCCCAAGGTACATGCCTCATACTCAGCTTCATTATTGGTGCACTCGAAAGTCAGACGAGCGGTGAAAGGCATGTGAGCACCTTTCGAAGTGGTAATGACAGCACCAATTCCACTTCCTTTGGCATTGACGGCCCCATCAAACATTAAAGTCCACTTTTCATCTGGATCAGGTCCCTCCTCAACAACTGGCTCTTCACAGTATTTCATCTTGAGGAACATGATATCTTCATCTGGAAAATCAAACTTCATCGGCTCATAATCATCAATCGGCTGCTGAGCAAGATAGTCTGACAGAATACTCCCTTTGATGGCTTTCTGGGATGTATACTGAATGTCGTACTCTGTTAGTACCATTTGCCAACGAGCAACCCTTCCGGTGAGAGTTGGCTTCTCAAATATATACTTGACTGGATCCATTTTGGAGATCAGTAAGATTGTGTGAGTCATCATGTATTGTCTCAATCGCTTAGCAGCCCATGCAAGTGCATAACATGTCTTTTCAAGCATTGAGTATCTCGACTCGCAATCTGTGAATTTTTTACTCAGGTAGTAGATGGCATGCTCTTTCCTACTTGTCTCGTCGTGTTGACCGAGAACACAACCCATGGAATTATCAAGTACTATCAAATACATAATGAGCGGTCTCCCTGGGACTGGAGGCATAAGGATTGGAGGATTCTGCAAATACTCTTTTATCTTTTCAAAATCCCTTTGGCAATCATCATTCCACCTGATAGCCTAATATTTTCTTAACAACTTGAATATTGGCTCACATGTGGCTGTTAGGTGAGAGATGAACCTTGCAATGTAGTTCAACCTCCCTAAGAAACCACAAACTTGTTTTTCTGTTCTTGGCTAAGGCATTTCTTGTATCGCTTTCACTTTGTCAGGATCCACCTCAATCCCTTTTTCGCTAACAATAAAACCCAGCAATTTTCCAGATCTCACCCCGAAAGAACACTTGTTCGGATTAAGCCTCAACTTGAATTTCCTCAAATGCTCAAACAGTTTCTGCAAATTCACCAAATGTTCTTCTTCTGTCTGAGATTTGGCAATCATATCATCCACATAAACCTCGATTTCATGATGAATCATATCATGGAAAAGAGTTACCATAGCTCGTTGATATGTTGCCCCAGCATTTTTCAGACCAAACGGCATCACCTTGTAGCAGAAGGTGCCCCATGGGGTTATGAAAGTTGTCTTCTCCATGTCTTCTGGTGCCATCTTAATTTGATTATAGCCAGAAAAGCCATCCATGAAGGAGAATACCGAGAACTGAGTCGTGTTATCCACCAAAACGTCGATGTGAGGTAATGGGAAATCATCTTTAGGACTAGCTCTGTTCAGATCCCGGTAGTCAACACACATCCGTACCTTTCCATCCTTCTTAGGTACGGGAACGGTATTTGCAACCCATGGCGGATAATTCGTAACTGCTAGAAACCCTGCATCCAACTGTTTTTGCACCTCTTCCTTTATCTTGACAGCCATCTCTGGTCTTGTTCTTCTGAGCTTCTGCTTGACCAGAGGACAATCTTCTTTGAGAGGAAAACGGTGTACCATAACGTATGTGTCAAGCCCTGGCATGTCCTGGTAAGACCAGGCGAAGATGTCAACATACTCTTGCAGCAATTCAATCAACCCCTTCTTCACATTGTCTTCCAAAGCAGCCCCTATCTTGATTTCTCTCTTATCGTCCTCGGTGCCGAGATTAATCACTTCTACAAACTCTTGATGCGGTTGAATGACCCTTTCCTCCTGTTTTAACAACCTGGCAAGTTCTTCAGGGAGTTCACAGTCTTCATCACCCTCTTCTTCAGCTTGAAAGATTGGATTTTCGAAGTCGAAGCGAGCCATAGCAGAAATGTTATCAATAGGATCCGGTGACGTGCATTCTTCAAGAAGAGTGACTTGGATAATCTCTTCAGAAGACCAATTGTTGATGACTTCACCCGGGACCCTCGGACGCACCGAGTTGTCAATGTCGCAATCATTATCCCCATCTTCTTCGTTGATTGCAGAGATCTGGCCATACTGAATGACACCAGCGCTGGAGAAAGTAATCGGCCCCTAACCAGTCTGAGGCGTTGAAGTTGTAGAAGTCAAAGCTGGTTGATACCCAATCCCGAACTTGTCTTCCTTTACAGGTAAATCCAACAGACATCCCTAACCGGGAGCAACATCTGAATTTACCAAGGCCTGTGCCTGCTTGAAGGACGAAATAGAGGCACCTGCTTTAACCTCTTCCACCGGAGCTGCATCCTTGACTTGAACTGCCTCAAAAGCCTGACACAGGGTCTCATGAATTTCACCTTCTACCTCTACATACTTGAATGTAGACAGGTTACTGACCAGAATGTCCTCCTCACCACAGACAGTGATAATTCTTCCGTTGACCGGGAATTTGATCTTCTGATGCAAGGTTGAGCCAACAAGCAGCTATACGAAGGACTGATATCCATCACATAGAAGACGGTGTTGAGGGTTTGTGATCCAATCTGAATTGGCAATTCTACCTCTCCAAACACCGACCTCTTAGAACCATCGAAGGCTCTCACAACGAGATTGGAAGGCTTCAAGATCAAACCTTCTACTTCTAACCTTGACAGGGCTCTCTGGGGTAGCACATTGAGAGAGGAACCTGTATCCACCAGAACATGAGATAACATAGTGTCTTTGCATTCCATCGAAATGTGCAAAGCCTTGTTATGATTGCGTCCAGCTGGTGTTAAGTCAGAATCAGTAAAACCCAACCCGTTGCTTGCATGAACATTTGCAACGATCCCTTCTAGTTGGTTTACTGAGATCTCCTAAGGCACATATGCAACATTAAGGACCTTCAGAAGTGCCTCCCTGTGTGCCTCCGAGCACAGCAGGAGTGAGAGAATAGATATCTTGGACGGCGTCTGAATCAACTGATCAACTACCTTGTAGTCGCTTTTCTTTATGATTCTCAAGAGCTCGTCCACATCCTTCGCAAAAACAGGCTCAGAGCCAGCCTGTGGTGCAGAGGTACCCTCATTCACAGCTTGCTTGCCTTTGGCTTTCGCCGCGGCGTCAGCATTATCAGCTTGGGTAACCGGTGGTGAGAACAGTCTACCACTCCTGGTGAATCGCCCGATTCCACCAACATTGTCCACTGCGGGATCTTTTATTCCAACTTCAGGTTCAGACTTTTGATCCTGCACCTCCTCTATTTTCAATGGCTGCTCCACTCCGTGATCATGCGTGTATACACTCCCCCCATAATGCCACGGAATGGCCCTTTCGTTGGTGAAAGGTAAAGGACCAGGGGTCGTGATGGTCATAGTGGATGGTCGCACTGGTGGCACCGGTTGCGCTTCTGGCACATTGATCTGAGCAGTTGGGTAGAAAATTGTGATAGTGGCAACATCACAGTCATACTCAGAAATCTTATTCAATGAAACATAAGCATCTGAAACATCGGAATCAAGTTCAACAAGTACATCAGAATTAAACACATTATTTGGGATATCAGCGACAACATCAGAAAAATTAAATACATCATTGGGAATTACAAAATCAACAAGATCAACATTTGTAAATTCTTTAACAACATCTTCAAACACCTCTTCGGCAAACCCTTCAACAGACTCTTGGGCAGATAGGTCTTCAGCCTGGAGGATACCGTTGTCAAGCAAGGCTGGATACCTTGCTGCAACCTCATACAACCCTTGCTCTATGTAGTACAACCCAAACAACCGCTCCCACAACCGGGAAAAACATCGGCCTTCAGGAAGTATTCTTTAATCTCCCACAGCGGAGTCTTCAACTTCAACACATCCTTGACGGACTTGACTTCTTCTTCCACCACGTTAACATTTGCACCATCATGTTGCGGCATGGGATTGTTGACAACATTAGGAGCCGGCGCAAAGTTAATGGCCTTCGAGTCGATAAGGTCCTGAACTACGTGCTTAAAAGCTTTGCAGTTCTCAATATTGTGGCCATGTGCCCCAGAGTGGAAGTTACACCTAGCATTGGCATCGTAACCTACTGGAAGCCTGCCAACGGGAGGAGCCAGAGTGCGTAACTGCACGAGTTGTAATTGTTGAAGGCTAGGAAGCAATTGAGCATACGACATTGGAAGAGTGTCGAAACGCCTGTCCATCATCTTTTGCCTCTGTTGATAGGCGGGTCTGTTACCCTGTTGCTGTTGGTATTGAGTTTGTTGACGTTGAGGTTGTTGTTGTTGCACTGGTGCGGCAGCCGGAATGGTCACAGCGGCAACATAAGGCTGCTGATGGTAATTCTGGAAGCTGTTCCTCCGGATACCCCTGCTCTGATATGAAGACAAAGAATTTTCATCCCCCTCTCTCTACTTCTGTCCTCCAATGAACGGCTTCTTTGTCCCTGATGATGATCCAACTCCTTTCTGGATCTTACATGTCTTCAAGTAGTTCTCCACCCTCTCACCGGTAGAGACTACATCAGCAAAATTGGAGGCATTGCAACCCACCAGACGCTCTAAGTAAGATCCGGGCAGAGTGTTCAGTAACATGTTGGCCATCTCCTTATCCAACATCGGAGGCTGAACACGAGAAGCCGTCTCTCTCCAGCGTTGAGCATATTCTCTAAAGCATTCATTGCTCTTGAGAGATAGATTCTGGAGTTGGGTTCTGTCAGATGCCATATCCGCGTTGTATTAATATTGCTTTACAAAAGCCTCAGCCAAATCTCTCCAGCAGTGAATATGGGCTCTGTCCAGCCTCATATACCATTCCAGGGATGCCCTAACTAGACTATCCTGGAAGAAATATATGAGCAGTTTCTCGTCATCGGAGTATGCAACCATCTTGCGAAAGTGGGCTTGCGCATGAGTCTTCAGGCAAGAGTTGCCATTGTATTTGTCAAAAACTGGGACTCTGAATTTTGGTGGAACTCTCACGCCTGGGACCAGCCCCAAGTCAGCAACATCCACACCAAGAGCATTCTGCCCTTCCGTAGCCTTCAGCCTCTCCTCCAATCTTCTAAACATGGGGTCCATGCCATGGCCCATGCCAAAGTCCTCCTGCAGCAAGGTGAACTGATCCTCCTGATCATCATGGATGGGTTGTTGATCAGGGTTGGCACGTGGGATCGGGATAGGCCCCGGTCCACTGGGTCCGTTAACTTCTCCAGCTGGAGGATCAATCACCATCTCTGGTTGAGTAGTGGCGGGATTCCTTTGTATCATCTGTCTAAGCTCCTGATTTCCTTGAGCCACTCCTTGAACCACATCCATGAATTGGTTCATGCAAATTCTCATCTCGGCGAGCTCTGCTTGTAGGCCTTCCATTGCTCTCTGTTGATTTCTTCTAGTACCGTATCGGTGAATGCCTGAATCAGCTATCCTGCTAGTGGAACACCAAACAAAATGAGAACCACTACGGCGGTACCTGTTATGCAAGACATGCAAATGAATATGTAAATGCAATGACATGTTTATCAATTCCAAAGGGTATTCTACCCCCTTGATTCCAGTCTCACATCAGGTAAATAGTGCAAGAAGATCGAGTCGTGAATAAGCTTCTGAGATCAAGATGCAATAGAGAGAAATCGTCATACAAATGAGTTCAAGGAGAAGGGCCTTAGCCAACAGTACATCAAGAGAGGATCTCCATAAAAAGCCTGTGGATCATCACTATAAATCAACAAAGAAACACAACAAGCAAAAAAAGGATCAAAAATCAGGAATCAGCCTCCTGTATACAACCCATAAGGACTGCTCCTCACTTCAGCCAGCAGTGCCACCGTGTCAGGATGATCTGGAGATTCTGTCAAACGCCGAATAAGCAAATTTCTCTTGTGAATAATCCCATCCAGTTCGTTGATGTGCTCTATGTAGTAATTCCCACCATCCTCTCCGAATACCTCTTCAAGTCTAGACTTCTTCAAACCCGCCAACACCTTGAGTTCTTCAATCTGTTCTTGAGCCTTGTCGAGTTGATCTGTGATGTAACCATTGGTTGCACGGGCACACAGGAGCTCATTGTTCTTCTCTTTCAGCAGAGTCTTCAACTTCTCCATCTGACCAGTCAATCTAGCCACCATCTCCTCCTCTTTTGCCTTCCGAGAAGCTGAAAATGCATCCCATTGCTCTTGCCACCCAGCTAATTTACCATGGGCATCTGTAACACCCTTCTAAAATACCCCAAATTATTATAATTAAAATAACAATATATTCATCAGAGTAATTATGCCCCGAAGGGTGTCACACAATCATTTAACAAAATTATCAAGCCTCCTGTCATGCTCATTTACTTAAATCAAAATAAGGTTCTTTTGCATAATTCGCAGCGGAATATTTCAACATCAATGTAAAACATGTAACACAATACATGTAAATTATTCAACAACCAATATCAATTTAATTAAAACATCCCCTCCCGATGTTACATCTATCAGAGCATGACCCATAAGAACTACTCTAGACTCCAAGCATTAGCTTCTACTCAACTCATTTCTCGTTACCTGAAAAATAGGCGTAAGGGTGAGTTCCTCAATCAATATAACAAGCATTATAGAACAACATGTAATGCTAAGTAATTAACACATTAATTCACCCTAATCAGACTACACACTCAACAACGGCAGTATCCGTTCAAACATCATATTCAACGATAACATATAGCATATATATAATCTCAATCATACTCAACATCAACAGCACAACACACAACACACATATAATACTGGAATACATCCATTCATATTATATGCCATACATTTATTATGCGATGAGACTCTATGCATGCGGTACCGACTATTTGTGAACATATAGTTCAACCTCACCGTCCAAATCCAGGCACGGCTACCAAGCTCACTAGTCCCACTCATTTGAGACATAGTGACTCACTCACTAATTCCTCACCATGGGAATTAGCTACCACCCCAAATGGGCCATGAAATGCACGCTACTCACCTAGCATGCAAACAATCAACAACAGTCCAAAAATGACTAAACTCACTAATTCCTCACCATGGGAATTAGCTACCACCCGAAGGCCACAATATGCCTGCTAATCACTTAGCAATGCAACATCAACAATAATCAAGAATAGACACATGCTCACACTCTAAGCCATAATACAGTCTATTCACAAATGTATACATTCACATCATCACGTATACCATCACCCATCATCAACATAATTAATCACAAAAGCATATCATGTCATGCCACAAAAGCACACACAGTATTAGCACACTCTACCAATACCTATGCCACTCAAAACAACGGGAACTGATCCCTATCACATCATATCGCAGCTAAGTCGCATCACTCAGCCTAAACAACCAAAAACTGCACAACAGTAGCACAGCAAAACACAATTCTGCCCATACGCGTATTGCCTCTTCCATACGCGTATTGCCCAAACCTGGCCAAACCCATACGCGTAATGCCCACTCTCATACGCGTATTGCGCATTTCCTCGCCCAACTCATACGCGTATCACATGTCTCATACGCGTATGCTACGCGTAACAATCTCCCATTACGCGTACCAACAGAGACCAATTTACGTTCAAAATGTCATCTTTTTCTCCCATACGCGTAAGGCTTCCCCCCATACGCGTACCAACATCTCATACGCGTATTGCCTAGTGCCATACGCGTATGACCAGAAACCAGAGCTCACAGATCTGCAATGGCTTTCTCTGCTACGAGATCTACCCAATTCAACCTTCTACAGTCCAAATTTTACACACAATTCATTCCTATCATCTATCACTAATCATACACTTTCGATTTTCACAATTTGCTAACCTTTCCATCTCAAATTCCTACGAATTTCGTCAATTATAATCAAATTTTCGTTCATCTCAAAAGTTTCACAATTCAGCATATATCATCCAATCAGAGGTAAAACAAATGGTCTATTACTACCCAGTACATATCATCCCATAATACCCGTTAATTGATGATAACCCCCTTACCTGAGTTAATCCGGCAAATTCTGCAGCTTCAAGCTTTTCCTCCCTTCAATCCCTTGTTCTCTGGTTCTCTTTTTGCCCTTTTCCACGTTCTGCCTCTTTTTCCTTTTCACGTGAAAACAATAAACCTTTTTACCAAATGGGACCTTTTTACTGATTTCCACTTTTATTCCAATTATAAAATAATAATCCAATAATAATAATCCCAATAATTATTATTCCCAAAAATAATAATAATAATTTCAAATATTCTAATTAAATTAATAAACATATTATTAATTTAATTTAAATAAATACATATTATTATCGGGGTGTTACAGCATCCGTTAACTGCTGCTTGACTCGCCTCAACTCAGAACTGGATGACCCCAAGGCTTTGTCAGTTTTCTTGAAGAAGTTCACCTCCATAGCCAATTTCTTCTCTACTTCCTCTTGCAATCTGACAGCTTCCCCCTTCTGATATTCTGCCTCATGGTACAGATGCATACAGTCTTGCAATTTCACACTCAACTCCGAGTTTTCAATTTGAAGTTCCTCAATGGCTTTCTTAAATTTTCCATACTTGATGCGGTGTTTCGCAAGTATACGAACGCGTCAGAGTAAAATAAAAGATTCTCGAATCCACAGAGACCTAGTGTCAATCTATCGTTATCTATTGTTATGGTGCTTATCAAAGGCAATCGAAATAGGTGTTTTTGGAGTGTGCAATGAAAAGTAAAGTATTGAAATAAATTTAATTAATAAAGACAGGGTCGAATGTAATTCACGTAATCGATTGATAATCCAAGTACTTGCTAGTAGAGCTACTTATGGGCAGTGTTTCCTACTTTGAAAAGAACTAATTTAATAGGAACTGTCGCTTTCGCGTATTCAGAACCGAGTTGTACTCCCTAATCAAACCCTCTTATTGTCACTTATAAAAAGGCGCGCATTGCGTTAGAGTAGTAAACCTATTTTTAAGAAATATAGTATCTTGACTAAGTTGAAAAGTATTATAACCTGGATTTCTTAACCAAAAGAGGTTCTCACGAACCAGACTCTAAACTTATCATCTGTACATCATCTACTTGGACGACATGCGACGGATCATGAATGTATCTCCTCAACTGGGACACATGGAAAACATCATGCAAGTTCGCAAGCGACGGCGGTAAAGCGATACGATAGGCTACCTCTCCTATCCTCTCCAAAATCTGATAAGGACCAATAAATCGAGGTGTCAACTTCTTCGACTTCAAAGCTCGACCAACACCGGTTATCGGAGTAACACGAAGAAACACATGGTCTCCCTCTTGAAACTCAAGTGACTTCCTTCTCTTGTCATGATAACTTTTCTGACGACTCTGAGCAATCCTCATCTTCTCCTGAATCATCTTAATCTTTTCCGTAGTTTGTTGAACAATCTCCGGTCCAACCACAGCACTCTCACCGGACTCATACCAACATAAAGGTGTCCGACATCTCCTACCATACAAAGCTTCAAACGGTGCCATACCAATACTCGAATGAAAACTATTGTTGTAGGTAAACTCAATCAAAGGCAAATAACAATCCCAAGCACCTCTTTTTTCCAAAACACAAGCTCTCAAAAGATCTTCTAATGACTGAATCGTCCTCTCAGTCTGACCATCAGTCTGCGGATGATATGCAGAACTCAATCTCACCTTAGTTCCCAAAGCCCTCTGCAAACCTTCCTAGAACTTTGATGTAAATCTAGGATCTCTGTCCGAAACAATACTCGACGGAATACCATGCAAACTTACAATCTTCTCAATATACAACTCGGCTAGCCTCTCTAACGGATAATCCATTCTGATCGGAATGAAATGAGCCGACTTTGTCAATCTGTCAACAATCACCCAAATAGCCTCAAAATTCTTACTTGTCCTTGGCAAACCAGAAACAAAATCCATACTGATACTATCCCACTTCCACTCTGGAATAGCCAACGGTTGCATTAGCCCAGACGGCTTCTGATGCTCAATCTTTGACTTCTGACAAGTCAAACAGGAATACACAAAACTTGCAATTTCTCTTTTCATTCCCGGCCACCAAAATAACCTTTTCAAATCATGATACATCTTCGTAGCTCCAGGATGAATACTCAAGCCACTACGATGTCCTTCTTCAAGAATACTCTTCTTAAGCTCGGCAACATCCGGAATACACACCCGGTCACCAAATCGCAAAACACCATTCTCATCAACTCGGAATTCACCACCCTGACCTGAGTTCACCAAAGTCAACTTATCAACCAAAAGCATATCAGATCTCTGACCTTCTCTGATCTCATCCAGAATGCCACTTGTTAATCTCAACATTCCCAGTTTAACACTATTGTGAGTACTCTCACACACCAAACTCAAATCTCTAAACTGCTCAATTAAATCCAACTCTTTAACCATTAACATAGACATATGTAAGGATTTCCGACTCAATGCATCAGCCACTACATTTGCTTTACCCGGATGGTAATTCAAACCAAAGTCATAATCCTTCAGAAATTCTAACCATCTTCTCTGTCTCATATTCAGCTCTCTCTGATCAAACAAATACTTCAAACTTTTATGGTCACTGAAAACTTCAAATCTTGACCCGTACAAATAATGCCTCCACAGCTTCAGAACAAATACCACAGCTGCCAACTCTAAATCGTGCGTCGGATAGTTCCTCTCATGAACCCTTAGTTGTCTCGAAGCATAAGCTATAACCTGCTTATTCTGCATCAACACACCACCTAAACCCAATAATGAAGCATCACAGTAGACTTCAAATGATTCCGACGAACTCGGTAATATCAGAATAGGAGCAGTAGTTAACCTTCTCTTTAACTCTTGGAAACCTTCTTCACATTTCGAATCCCAAACAAACGCTTGCCCCTTCCTCGTCAACATCGTCAGCGGTAATGCCAACTTAGAAAATCCTTCAATGAACTTCCTATAATAACCAGCCAAACCAAGGAAACTTCGAATCTCAGCAACAGACTTCGGAGCTTCCCACTTCGACACCGCTTCTATCTTAGAAGGATCAACAGCAACACCACCTCTTGAAATCACATGACCGAGAAAACTAACCTCTTCTAACCAAAATTCACACTTTGACAGTTTAGCAAATAACTTCTTTTCTCGCAGAACTCCTAAAACCACTCTCAAATGCTCAGCATGCTCTTCTTCAGATTTAGAATACACCAAAATGTCATCAATAAACACCACAACAAACTGATCTAGGTACGGATGGAAAATCCTATTCATATACTCCATAAATACTCCAGGTGCATTAGTCACACCGAAAGGCATTACAGAATACTCATAATGTCCATACCTTGTTCTGAAAGCAGTCTTCTGAATATCTTCAGTTTTCACACGGATCTGATGATACCCAGATCTCAAGTCTATCTTGCTGAACACACTTGCACCAACCAACTGATCCATCAAATCATCAATCCTCGGTAAAGGATACCGATTCTTGATCGTCACTTTATTCAGTTGCCTGTAGTCCACACACAACCTCATAGTACCTTCTTTCTTCTTAACCAACAACACTGGTGCACCCCACGGTGACACACTCGGACGAATAAATTTCTTATCCAACAAATCTTCCAACTGACTTTTCAATTTAGCTAGCTCAACAGCAGACATACGATAAGGAGCCATCGATATCGGTCTAGTACCAGGTACCAAATCGATCGAGAACTCAACTTCACGCTCTGGCGGTAATTCATTCACTTCTTCCGGAAACACATCAGGGAAATCACACACCACAGCTATATCGCCAATCACCAGTTTATCTTTAGCCTCCAAAGTCGCTAACAGCATAAACAACTCTGCCCCATCTGCCACTTCCTCATTCACCTGCCTGGCTGATAGAAACAAACTCTTGCCTTCCTCAATCTCAGGAAAGATCACAGTCTTATCAAAACAGTTGATGGAAACTCGGTTAAACACCAACCAGTTCATACCCAGAATAACATCGATCGCACTAATGGAAGACACACAAGGTCTATCCCAAAATCCCTACCAAAAATACTCAAAGGGCAACTCAGACAAACAGAAGTAGTAGTCACTGAACCCTTCGCAGGAGTATCAATCACCATACTACCAAGCATCTCAGATATCTCTAACTTAAGTTTCACAGCACAATCCAAAGATATAAAAGAATGAGTCGCACCTGTGTCAATAATAGCTATAAGAGGAAAGCCATTAATATAACACGTACCTCGGATCAAACGATCATCTGCAAAAGTCTCAGAACCTGATAAAGCAAAAACCTTGCCTCCCGACTGGTTCTCTTTCTTCGGCTTAGGGCACTGTGGACTGATGTGACCCACCTCTCCACAGTTGAAGCAAGTCACAGTCTTCAATCGGCAATCCGCAGCCAAATGACCACCTTTTCCACATTTGAAACACTTCTTCTCATTACTGGTACACTCATGGATACGATGTCCAGCCTGACCACATCTGTAACACTTAGCAGGAGCACTAGAATCTCCCCCACTAGTCCTCTTCGTCCCACTTTGCCTCTGAAAACCTTTGCCAACTGCATACGGTTTTCCACGATCCATCTGATTCTTGCCTCT
The DNA here is from genome assembly GCF_024323335.1 of Lathyrus oleraceus. Classification (NCBI taxonomy): domain Eukaryota; kingdom Viridiplantae; phylum Streptophyta; class Magnoliopsida; order Fabales; family Fabaceae; genus Lathyrus; species Lathyrus oleraceus. The sequence continues at coordinate 203,413,829 of NC_066584.1, read as the reverse complement.
CCTATCAACTCTCTGCTGATAGCTCTCAGCTCTTGCCTTGGAATCCTGTTCGAAAATCCTGCAACAGTCAACCAAATCAGAAAACACTCTAATCCTCTGATATCCAATCGCCTGCTTGATCTCGGGACGCAACCCGTTCTCAAACTTCACACACTTGGAAAATTCCCCAGCAGCCTCAGCATAGGGAGTATAATACTTAGACAACTCTGTGAACTTAGCAGCATACTCCGTAACAGACCGGTTACCCTGCTTCAATTCCAAGAATTCTATCTCCTTCTTTCCTCGGACGTCTTCGGGAAAATACTTCCTCATAAATCTCTCTCTGAACACAGCCCAAGTAATATCAGCATTTCCAGCAGTTTCCAACTCAGTGCGGGTAGCAACCCACCAATCATCAGCTTCTTCTGATAGCATATGCGTACCGAACCTGACCTTCTGGTTATCAGCACACTCAGTTACTCTGAAGATTCTCTCGATCTCCTTCAACCATTTCTGAGCACCATCTGGATCGTATGCTCCTTTGAACATTGGAGGATTGTTCTTCTGGAACTCACTCAACTGACGAGCAGCCCCCATTCCCATAACATTCGGATTTCCTCCAAGTACTCCAGCTAGCATACCCAGAGCCTCAGCAATCGCAGCATCATCTCTACCTCTTCCAGCCATCTCTATTCTGAAAACCCAAACAAGCTAAACAAATAAGTACTGATAGGGTTACACAACACCTATCCCGTACAGGGGAAACAGAATAATTACGACTCGACACGACCGACTATGCTCTGATACCACTAATGTAACACCCTTCTAAAATACCCCAAATTATTATAATTAAAATAACAATATATTCATCAGAGTAATTATGCCCCGAAGGGTGTCACACAATCATTTAACAAAATTATCAAGCCTCCTGTCATGCTCATTTACTTAAATCAAAATAAGGTTCTTTTGCATAATTCGCAGCGGAATATTTCAACATCAATGTAAAACATGTAACACAATACATGTAAATTATTCAACAACCAATATCAATTTAATTAAAACATCCCCTCCCGATGTTACATCTATCAGAGCATGACCCATAAGAACTACTCTAGACTCCAAGCATTAGCTTCTACTCAACTCATTTCTCGTTACCTGAAAAATAGGCGTAAGGGTGAGTTCCTCAATCAATATAACAAGCATTATAGAACAACATGTAATGCTAAGTAATTAACACATTAATTCACCCTAATCAGACTACACACTCAACAACGGCAGTATCCGTTCAAACATCATATTCAACGATAACATATAGCATATATATAATCTCAATCATACTCAACATCAACAGCACAACACACAACACACATATAATACTGGAATACATCCATTCATATTATATGCCATACATTTATTATGCGATGAGACTCTATGCATGCGGTACCGACTATTTGTGAACATATAGTTCAACCTCACCGTCCAAATCCAGGCACGGCTACCAAGCTCACTAGTCCCACTCATTTGAGACATAGTGACTCACTCACTAATTCCTCACCATGGGAATTAGCTACCACCCCAAATGGGCCATGAAATGCACGCTACTCACCTAGCATGCAAACAATCAACAACAGTCCAAAAATGACTAAACTCACTAATTCCTCACCATGGGAATTAGCTACCACCCGAAGGCCACAATATGCCTGCTAATCACTTAGCAATGCAACATCAACAATAATCAAGAATAGACACATGCTCACACTCTAAGCCATAATACAGTCTATTCACAAATGTATACATTCACATCATCACGTATACCATCACCCATCATCAACATAATTAATCACAAAAGCATATCATGTCATGCCACAAAAGCACACACAGTATTAGCACACTCTACCAATACCTATGCCACTCAAAACAACGGGAACTGATCCCTATCACATCATATCGCAGCTAAGTCGCATCACTCAGCCTAAACAACCAAAAACTGCACAACAGTAGCACAGCAAAACACAATTCTGCCCATACGCGTATTGCCTCTTCCATACGCGTATTGCCCAAACCTGGCCAAACCCATACGCGTAATGCCCACTCTCATACGCGTATTGCGCATTTCCTCGCCCAACTCATACGCGTATCACATGTCTCATACGCGTATGCTACGCGTAACAATCTCCCATTACGCGTACCAACAGAGACCAATTTACGTTCAAAATGTCATCTTTTTCTCCCATACGCGTAAGGCTTCCCCCCATACGCGTACCAACATCTCATACGCGTATTGCCTAGTGCCATACGCGTATGACCAGAAACCAGAGCTCACAGATCTGCAATGGCTTTCTCTGCTACGAGATCTACCCAATTCAACCTTCTACAGTCCAAATTTTACACACAATTCATTCCTATCATCTATCACTAATCATACACTTTCGATTTTCACAATTTGCTAACCTTTCCATCTCAAATTCCTACGAATTTCGTCAATTATAATCAAATTTTCGTTCATCTCAAAAGTTTCACAATTCAGCATATATCATCCAATCAGAGGTAAAACAAATGGTCTATTACTACCCAGTACATATCATCCCATAATACCCGTTAATTGATGATAACCCCCCTTACTTGAGTTAATCCGGCAAATTCTGCAGCTTCAAGCTTTTCCTCCCTTCAATCCCTTGTTCTCTGGTTCTCTTTTTGCCCTTTTCCACGTTCTGCCTCTTTTTCCTTTTCACGTGAAAACAATAAACCTTTTTACCAAATGGGACCTTTTTACTGATTTCCACTTTTATTCCAATTATAAAATAATAATCCAATAATAATAATCCCAATAATTATTATTCCCAAAAATAATAATAATAATTTCAAATATTCTAATTAAATTAATAAACATATTATTAATTTAATTTAAATAAATACATATTATTATCGGGGTGTTACAGCATCCGTTAACTGCTGCTTGACTCGCCTCAACTCAGAACTGGATGACCCCAAGGCTTTGTCAGTTTTCTTGAAGAAGTTCACCTCCATAGCCAATTTCTTCTCTACTTCCTCTTGCAATCTGACAGCTTCCCCCTTCTGATATTCTGCCTCATGGTACAGATGCATACAGTCTTGCAATTTCACACTCAACTCCGAGTTTTCAATTTGAAGTTCCTCAATGGCTTTCTTAAATTTTCCATACTTGATGCGGTGTTTCGCAAGTATACGAACGCGTCAGAGTAAAATAAAAGATTCTCGAATCCACAGAGACCTAGTGTCAATCTATCGTTATCTATTGTTATGGTGCTTATCAAAGGCAATCGAAATAGGTGTTTTTGGAGTGTGCAATGAAAAGTAAAGTATTGAAATAAATTTAATTAATAAAGACAGGGTCGAATGTAATTCACGTAATCGATTGATAATCCAAGTACTTGCTAGTAGAGCTACTTATGGGCAGTGTTTCCTACTTTGAAAAGAACTAATTTAATAGGAACTGTCGCTTTCGCGTATTCAGAACCGAGTTGTACTCCCTAATCAAACCCTCTTATTGTCACTTATAAAAAGGCGCGCATTGCGTTAGAGTAGTAAACCTATTTTTAAGAAATATAGTATCTTGACTAAGTTGAAAAGTATTATAACCTGGATTTCTTAACCAAAAGAGGTTCTCACGAACCAGACTCTAAACTTATCAACGCGTCCGAAAATAGTTTTAAAATCTCTTTACTTCTTAAGTTAAAAACTCCTAATGAACTAAACAAAACGCTTTCGCTATTTTTGAAATAGTTAAAAACAATTAAGTTTAAAAAGACGTTGGACGGCTTTCGATCTTACCCAACGGAATTGAAGTGCGGGAAAACTTAAGTTGAAAGTTAAAATAGCCCTTAAGTGTTTCTACAAACAATTGTACGGATTACTGGTCCAATTATGATCCTTACATTCTAACCTTATAAACTTAGCTAGACATGGTAAAGTAAAAGTGCATTAAAATAAATAAAAGTAGTGTGAGTGCGGAAAGTAAATAAAAGTAGTGCGAGTGCGAGAAATAAATAAAAGTAGTGCCAATGCGAGAAATAAATAAAAGTAGTGCGAGTGCGGAAAATAAATAATTTAAAGCGAGTGCGAGGAAATAAATAAAAGTAAAGCGAGTGCGGGAAAATAAATAAAAGTAAAGCGAGTGCAGAAATAAATAATTTAAAGCGACTGCGAGGAAATAAATAAAAGTAAAGCGAGTGCGGGAAAATAAATAAGATAAAGACAAGTAATAAAAACCTGCTTCAATCGGAGGGTTGAATAAATTGCAAAGCGAAAATGAAAATGGCGGCAAGATTAACTTCCTTCCAAAGTGCTCCAAACTCGATTACAGACTCTATCACAGACTCGATTACACAATTGTGGTAACACTCCAATGCGAAGCGATTGCCACTTTATAATACTGAATATATGCCTAAGTGAAACAAAGTTGCTCTGAGTTTGCCTCTGCTCTAAGTTTGGATGATTGTAAAAGTGATTTCGAGTTTCTATTTATAAGCAAGTAAAAAGATGACTTGGATGCCCTTCAACTTGAAAATGGGAGGGAAAAACTTTCCTCTTGTGGCGCCCGCCACAAGGCCATGGCGCCCGCAACAAGCACAAAATGAGGCGCCTTAGTGGAAGTAGTGGGAAACGTGGAAGTTGAGGGAAGTTGAGCTTGGACACGTCATGGAAGGGTCTATGGCGCCAGCCATGGGGTAGGCCACAAGAACAAAATGCTGAATTTTAGGGTTTTTGGCTCTTTTTCGCTCCTTTTCTCGATCGGGGCTCCGATTAAAGTAAAAACCTGAAAACAAAGAAAAACATAGCAATAACACAACAAAATGATAATAAAACAACTAGAATGCATGTGAAATCGGAGTCGAAAATACGGTAAATTTCAGTGTTATAAAACTCTCCCACACTTAAATCTTTACTTGTCCTCAAGCAAAACATTAAAAAGCTCATAAAAGAAAATTTATGTAAACGAGTGCTTCAGGTAAAAATTCCAAGTTCAAGTCGGGATGCAGTGATAGGTACTAACTGAGTGAACTAAGGGTATCATGATGACACTAATCCGCAAATATGGACATAAACTTCATTCGTATATTAACCAACCCATATTATCCCACAATACCTAGGCCTGCCTCTTCATCTCTTTTTCTGTCCTTTTCATACAGGCGCAATCACATTAAGCCCGTTATCCGTACATGCTTCGTAGTAGAGTGGTCTGTTAGTGATTATGATATGAGCATGGGGTTTCTGGCACATAAACATGTGTAAACCCTTTTATTGGACCCAATTGTAGTTGTGGGGGATCGGATCGTAATCCGCCCTACCGAGTTCAGTGCCAGATACCTCTGAACCAACTAACAGTGGGTAAGTTTTTCTTTTTCTTTTTCTTTTTCTTTTTGTAGCAATTTTTTACAATTCTTTGGTTTAAATGACTTTGTGAGGGTCACCTATACCGGAGTTGCCTTTTTGCTTTCTTTTGTTTTTTTGTTTTTCTGGATCATTCACTTATTTGCATCGGTCCCCTACGTAGAGGATGCGTAGGCCGGAGCTGACTGCTGAGATAAACTACTAAGGACTTATACGGAAATGATGATTAAGGCCATGGTATATGGGGTTTCGGGAATGATTCCTTTATTTACGAAGCTTATGATGCTAAAATAGATACTGATGTTTCGCAAAGTTCTCCCAAGTCACCGCATCCTTACTCAAAACATGTCTTTAAAACCTGGAAACTTTCGAAATAACACTATTTTCTTTTGCAGAAATTTTTTCGGTGGGGCTAAAGGTATGGGGAGGTAGGATTGTACTAAAGATCTACTATATTTAGTGACTCGTCAAACTCATGCATTATACTAAAAAGCAAAATAAACAACTAAAAGGAAATAACAATAAATAAACTATCTAAAAACAGTAAAGAAAAAGCGATAAAGGAAAAACGAGAAAAGCAATAAAGAAAAGACGATAGAGTCTCCTCCCACACTTAAATCGAACATTGTCCCCAATGTTTCGAAATAAGATAAGGGAAGAGTTACCTGACAAGCTATTGCTGACCACTAGTGCCCTCGCCATCCTGAGGTGGACGACGAGATCGGGTACGACGACGGTCTCTCTGATCCATCCTCGCCTGCAGGGCATCCTGAGCGGTCCTCACCTCTCGAAGGTTACCTATAATGGAACCTTGAGTGGCTTCAATGAGTGCCATGTGTCTCTGGTGGTAGTGTTGCTGACGGGCTTGTGAATCTGTGATCGTTTGCAGGGACTGTAGAACAGTGTCGTAGGACCTGTCTGTCCTCCGCTGCGACTCTTGCATGAAGCTCATGTTATCCGCCATTTGTTGCTGGATGGTAGAGAGTAGGTCGTCACGCCTTTTCTCTCTAGCCATGTGGTCACGCCACATCTCCTCTGCAATATAGAAGCCAGGAGTGGTACCTGCAGAAGAAGAAGATGGTGCGGTGTGTGGTGGTGAAGGATGATGGCGGGACACATGGGGTACGGGGGATCTCTCTCTCCGATCATATTCATCATCAGTGTCATGTCCCGCCTCATCAGGAATGTTAGGAGGAAGAGGACCCAAAACAGGTGGGGCGTCTAAAGCGTAGGTCCAATTCCTTTCATCTCGTACATCTGTACGTCTAGTGCACGGTAAAACAATAGAAGGGATGGCTACACCATGAACCATGAACATATAGCCTCCTTCTCTCCTCGAGCGACACAATTTCATGTCTCTCAGAAATTTTAGGTTAATTGTGCGAGGAGGTAGGGGGTCTAGGATAGCCATCTCATCGTTCAGGATAAGCGCCCGAGCAATAGATGTAATCAATCCACCAAAAGAAATCGGTCCCGCTTTATTCAAAGTTAAAGTCATATGAGCAAGCATGAACGGGACCGAATTAATACGTCTATTTGTGAGGCTTCCTTGTAAAAATAAAAGCTCTCTAGCATTAACCTTATTTGGATTCTCCCGGCTAAAAATAGTGCATGCCAACAGATATCTAAAAACTCTGATGGCCGGGTTATGGATAGTTGAGGCAAGAACTCCTTCAAAAGAGTTTATGGAAGTGTTTGATAAACGATCCCAGAAGGAAAATACCTCAACAGACCAATCGGAATCCAAAGGGGCCTCACAAATAGCACCGTCCCCATGAGGGATTCCTAACAAGCTGGCTAGTTCGTCGGTACTGAATTGGTATTCAACAGCAAACATTCTAGATTTGACAGTACCAACTGTGCTAGCAGTGTTAGGGTTGACAATATAAATTAAGGAACTCAAAAATCCAATTGTCAATCGCTCATAGGTAGGTTCTTTATTGGAAAAGAAATTATGCAAACCTAAATTATCTAATAAATGAAATATGCTATGATAGATACCTAAAGTGTAGAGACAGTTTTCGTCAACATACCTTGTCGGGAGGATTTCCCGATTTTGCAACCGTTCAATAATTTTTCTTTATCTATCCCCCGGTTTCCCTCCTCGAAGAATGAATCTGTTAAACTCCATTTGAAAAGCTCTTGAAAATTGATGAAGAAGATGAAGTGGTTTGTGAAAAGGTTGGATTTTTACAAAATCCGACGGATGAAATCGAAAATGGAAATTGGAATAATGATTTGTGTGGTGTGGTGGTTAGAAAAGTATGAGCTTTTTGTGGGTTCAAGGATGTTTTTCCAAGGTGAAAAAATGGGTTTGGAAGGTTGTAAGTTGCAAAAATGATGAAGAAAGGGGTTCTGCCCCGACCTTTTACAGACGCTGTGGCGGGCGCCACAAGGCAAAATCTGGCTGGGCCAGATTTTGGTCCTTTGGCTTGGGCTTCTCTTGTCTTTTGGCTTTGGGGGGTCCGGATAGCATTTGTCTTGTGATTTTCCTAGTATCTTTGACTTGCATAATTTTATAAAGGTAAAAACAAAAAATAAAAATGAAACAAAAACAAAAACAAAAATTAAATATAAATAAATAAATAACTGAAAAATTAAAATGCAAATAAAATAAACATAGAACATATATAGATAAAAATAGAAATACTAATGTATAGATTTTATATAATATTCCAAATGCGATAATATAAGATGAGTTATGTAAATACGAGAAATATAAAAAGGAGATAAAATAAGATTAAATGGTGAGATCATATAGTGGGGATGTCATCTTCCTGAGAGGAACCACGGAGCATGGCTACATCTTGCTTGAGCTCTGCGATCTCCTGATATAGACAATCGGCTTCAGTAGCATGGGTGAGATCAGACACTTCCATCTGTAAAGTGAGGTCAGCCACCTCCTGTCTAAGCTCTGCGATCTCTCTACGACACTCAGCAATCTGAGTGCGGATGTCGGGTGTCTGTAATGAAAGATTATTAGAGAAAACAGTGATTCTGGGAGATGGTGGTGTAGGCGTGTATTCAGTAATGGGTGGTGATCTCGGTTCCTCGACAGTCTCTCCCTGGCCCTCCAGAGCATAACTCCAATTCGCTGGATCATGCACACTGGTCATCATAGGATCTGGCAGTGTGAAATAGTGAATAGCCTCACTATCGACTAGCAATCGGAACTGACATGGGTGGAAAGAGGCTCTCCTCATCAACCCTCTGGTCAAACAGAAGTCGATGTCCATGGTAGTGTACCCACAGTAGGTCCGAAGATGTAACAGCTTGCGAGACAGACCTAAAGCGACAACAATTTGCGTGATGATTCCGCCAACATGGATGACTCCTTCGGTAGATCTGGAGATACCGCTGAGATTGTATAACAAGAAGTTCCCACATGCGACTGGGCGAGACTGGGATGCACAAAATAACAGGAAGATCTCCTCTTCACTCAGTAGTGTCTCTGCATCCGGCCTTCCCAGGAAGGAATGTGCTAATATCATCTGAAAGTATCTGAAGGCGGGGTTATGTATGACATGAGACATCTGCATAGATGGATCCTGGCTTCCGCCACCCGATATATCACTCCAAAACTTCTCAACCTCCTTACCCAAGAAATATCCCATAGGTGTCTCCGGGATAGCATCAGGAGTGGTCTGAAAACCCAATAAGTCGCCGAACTCTTTCTGGCTGAAGGAGTACTCAACCCCGAATAGCCTGAAAGCAGCATACCCATCTGGTCCTGAATATGGGTCATAGTCGAATGAACTCAGGAACTCCAAAGTCAGGTTCCTATATGTGTTACTCAAGTCATCAGCAAACTCATCCCAGTGAAGCTGGTGGCTAAGGAATCAGATACTCGGCTCGATACCCAGTGCCTCCATACAGTGCTGATCAGGATAACGTGTGGGTGCCATAGGGCGCTGATACAAAGCAATGTAGCACAACCTCTGAGCATTATCTCTATAGGCCACGTGCATGTCATCGAAATCCTGCATCCTGTAAAAGTTAAGAAAGTGATCCTGAAAATACAAACCATTCAAATCTTAGTCTCAATGCAAAATATGATAAAATAAAATAAAAATAAATAAATGCGAAAAAGTAAAATGAAAGAAAAACCATGGGTTGCCTCCCACGCAGCGCTTGTTTAACGTCATTAGCTTGACGATTAGAATTTATACACCTGTAGTAGTAGGAATCGGTGGATCAATCAGGGTGTGGCTTGAGTAGTATGCTGGAATGTCTCCTCCTTCGTAGAGCTTCAATCTTTGTCCATTTACAATGAATGGACTACATGTATCGTTCTTGATTTCTACGGCTCCGGATCTCAGAATCTTGGATACTTCGAAAGGACCAGTCCATCTTGAACGTAGCTTTCTAGGGAAGAGTCGTAACCTAGAGTTGAAAAGGAGAACATGATCGCCTATATTGAAGTTTTTCTTTACTATTCTTTTGTCGTGATAGGCTTTTGTCCTCTCTTTATATATTTTTGCATTCTCGTAGGCAGATTGCCTAAGTTCTTCTAATTTATGAATGTCTAGGGTACGCTTTTCTCCAGCGGCTAGGTAGTCTAAATTCAAAGTTTTAATGGCCCAATAGGCCTTATGCTCTAATTCGAAAGGTAAGTGACAGGATTTTCCATAAACTAGTTGATAAGGAGTAGTTCCTATAGGGGTTTTGAAAGCGGTTCTATAGGCCCATAATGCTTCTTGAAGCTTCTGAGACCAGTCTCTCCTAGAAATAGAAACAGTTTTCTCTAGGATTTGTTTTATCTCGCTATTAGATACTTCTACTTGGCCACTAGTCTGTGGATGGTATGGTGTTGCTACTCTATGCATAACTCCATATTTTCTTAAAAGTTTGTCAAATATTCTCTATATAAAGTGTGATCCTCCATCGCTTATGACTAAACGTGGTGTTCCAAATCTAGGGAATATATAGTTTTTAAATAGTTTGATTACTACCCTAGTGTCGTTTGTGGGTGCAGCTATAGCTTCAATCCACTTAGACACATAGTCTACAGCTACTAAGATATACCTGTTTCCTAAGGATGGTGGCAAAGGTCCCATGAAATCTATACCCCATACGTAAAAGAGTTCTACTTCCTGAATGTTTCTTAGAGGCATTTCATCACGCCTTGAAATGTTTCCAATGCGTTGGCATCTATCACACTTGACAATGCAAGCATAGACATCACGCCACATGGTAGGCCAGAATAGGCCAGCTTGAAGAATCTTGGCGTATGTCTTAGAGGTGCTCGCATGTCCACCATAAGGTGCTGAATGACAATGCTCGATAATATTATTTACCCCTTCTTCTGGAACGCAACGGCGAAAAATGCCATCTTTACCCCTTTTGAAAAGGAGCGGTTCGTCCTAATAGATGTTTCTCACATTGTGGAAGAATTTCTTCTTGCGGTGGTAATCAAGATCAGGGGGTACTATATCAGCAGCTAGGTAATTAACGAAATCTGCATACCAGGGTACGTTACTTATTGCTAAGGAATTTTGTGGGTGCTCATAAGGATCTAGGTTATTATCTTCAATGGTTTCTACTCTAGCGATCAGTCTATCAAAGGCAAAATCATCATTTATGGGTACAAGTTCAGGTTTTAGATGTTCTAGCCTAGAAAGGTGATCGGCTACTACATTTTCAGTGCCTTTTTTTATCTCTTATGTCTAAATCAAACTCTTGTAGTAATAGAATCCGTCGGAGTAACCTGGGCTTAACATCTTTTTTACTTAATAGGTAACGAATGGTAGCATGATCGGTGTAAACTATAATTTTTCCTCCTACTAGATAGGATCTAAATTTGTCTATAGCGAAAACTACAGCGAGTAATTCTTTTTCAGTTGTTGCGTAGTTAAGTTGGGCAGCATCTAGGGTTCTACTGGCATAATAAATGGCATGTAATTTTTTATCTTTCCTTTGTCCTAGAACGGCTCCAACTGCATAATCACTAGCATCGCACATTATCTCAAAAGGTTCCGACCAATCAGGCGGTTTTATAATGGGTGCAGATACTAATGCTTGCTTTAAAAGATTAAATGCGTCATTACATTTTTCATCGAAAATGAATTCAACATCTTTCATTAAAAGTCCGGTTAAAGGTTTAGTTATTTTGGAGAGGTCCTTAATAAAACACCGGTAGAATCCATCGTGTCCAAGGAAGCTTCGGACTTTTCTGATGGTTTTTGGGGGTTTTAGGTTTTCTATAACTTCTATTTTAGATTTATCTACCTCACTATCTTTTTCAGAAACTATATGTCCTAAAACTATTCCTTCGGTTACCATGAAATGACATTTTTCCCAGTTTAGCACGAGGTTCACCTCCACGCATCTCTCCAGGAGTTTCTCAAGGTTAGCAAGACAATTGTGGAAATCAAATCCGCAAACAGAGAAATCATCCATAAACACTTCCATGATACCATCTAGGTAATCTGCAAAGATTGACATCATGCAGCGTTGGAAAGTAGTTGGGGCATTACAGAGGCCAAACGACATTCGTCTGTAGGCAAAAGTTCCATAAGGACATGTAAAGGTAGTTTTTTCTTGATCTTCGGGGTGGATAGGTATTTGGAAGAATCCAGAGTATCCATCTAGATAGCAGAAGTAAGAGTGTTTGGCTAGACGCTCCAACATCTGGTCTATAAATGGTAAAGGGAAATGATCCTTCCTAGTTGCTTTATTTAATTTTCTATAATCTATACATATCCGCCATCCTCCTTCTAAACGTTTTGCTACATGTTTGCCTTTATCGTTTTTCACGACTGTGATGCCTCCCTTTTTAGGTACTACATGCACAGGGCTCACCCACTTACTATCCGAGATCTGGTAGATTATACCTGCCTCAAGTAACTTAAGAACTTCCTTTTTAACAACATTACTCATTATAGGGTTTATTCTTCTCTGATGTTCCCTAGAGGGTTTTGAATCTTCTTCGAGCGAAATCCGATGCATGCATACGGATGGGCTTATACCTTTCAGGTCAGAGATATTATATCCTAAGGCTGAGGGGTGTCTTCGTAAAACGTCTAAAAGTTGGTTCGTTTCCTTTTGGCTTAAGGTAGCACTAACTATAATTGGACGGTTCATCTCTTCATCGAGGAACTCATATCTCAGGTTCTTAGGCAGTTCCTTAAGTTCTTAGGTTGGTTTCTTAGGGCATGGCATAGGATCTGGAGTAAGGGATAAACATTCGTAAAGGTTATCATTGATGTAGGGTTTCTTAAAGTCATCATCTTTCTTTATGAGAGTTGATGGTAACTTAATTGTTTTTATAATTTCTTTTTGTTCTAATTCTCTAACACATTCATCAATGATGTCTAAGGCATAACACGAGTCTCCCATCACAGGTGCCATAAGAAATTTCGAAAGTATAAATTCTATTTTCTCGTCACCTACCTCAAATGTCAACTTTCCTTTCTTGACATCTATTATGGCTCCTGCAGTCGATAAGAATGGTCTACCTAGAAGGATTGGTATATCATTGTCCTCTTTGATGTCCATGACAACAAAATCAGTAGGGATAAATAACTGACCTATCCTAACAGGAACATCTTCTAAAATGCCTATCGGATATTTAACAGATCTATTGGCTAACTGAAGTGACATCTTAGTGGGCTGTAATTCTCCTAAGTTTAACCTCTCACAAACTGCTAAAGGCATTAAGCTCACACTAGCTCCTAAGTCTAGAAAAGCTTTTTCGATGACATGATTACCCAAAAGGCAAGGAATGGAGAAATTTCCAGGATCTTTATCTTTCTTTGCTAATTTGTCCTCGGAAATAACATTACATTCCAAAGGCTTCGGATCGTCAAGTCTACGTTTGTTGGTACAGATGTCTTTGAGAAACTTTGCATAAGAAGGTATTTGGGTGATGGCTTCTGTGAAAGGGATTTCTACATGAAGTTTTTCTATAACTTTAATAAATTTTTGATACTGTTTATTGATCTGGGTTTGTTTGAGTCTTTGGGGATATGGTATAGGTGGTTTATATGACGGGGGTGGTATGTAAGTTTTATCTTTAGGTTCTTCTCCTTTTTCTCGACCTTCCTGGTTTTCAGATTCCTCTGGTTCCTTTACTTCGTCCGTGGGCTTGGTACATTCCTTAGAAGTTTCGGGTTCACTCAATCTAGGGTTTGGTGGCTCATCATAAGCGTTCCCACTTCGTAGGGTAATGGCATTGGCTTGTCCTCTCGGATTTTATTGAGATGGTCCAGGGAATTGTCCTCCAGGAGTAGTCTGAGGGGCTTGGTTTAAAGCTACCTGAGAGATCTGGGTTTCAAGCATCTTGGTATGAGTAACTATTTGGTCAACCTTGGTTCCTAACTGAGTAATTAATTCGTTAACATGAATGTTTTGGTTCATGAACTCCTTGTTTTGTTGGGTTTGAGCAGTGATAAAATTTTCCATAATTTTCTCAAGGCTCGGCTTTGGTAGCACAGGTTGCATAGGTTGATTTGATCTTGGGGCTTGATAACTAGGTCTCGGAGGTGCATTATTTTGAGTAGGGTTATTGTTTTTATAGGAGAAGTTCGGGTGATTCCTCCATCCAGGGTTATAGGTATTCGAATATGGGTTCCCTTGGGTGTAGTTCACTTGCTCAGAGTGGGTTTCGTTTAATAGACTGCATTCTGCAGATTGGTGTCCTTTGGTTCCACATATCTCACAATCCGACGAAACTGCGACTACAGTATTCAGGTTTATGCATATATGCTCGACTTTAAGGGCTAATGCGTCCATTTTAGCTTGCATCATGTCTATAGAGCTTAGTTCATGCACTCCTCCTTGGGCTTCCTTCTTCTCAACTGTCTCTCGTTTGACTCCCCATGATTGATGGTTTTGAGCCATATCTTCGATGAGGGCACTAGCTTCAGGATAAGGTTTGTTCATCAGAGCACCGCCTGCGGCAGCGTCGATGGTCATCTTTGTGTTGTAATGAAGTCCATTATAGAAGGTTTGAATGATTAACCAATTTTCTAAACCATGATGTGGCCATGCTCGTAACAACTCTTTATATCTCTCCCAAGCTTCGAACAACGATTCTCCTTGGTTTTGGGTAAATCTAGTTATATGGTTTCGAAGAATGGCGGTCTTACTCGGGGGAAAATATATAGCAAGAAATACTCTTCTAAGGTTATCCCAAGTCGTAATGGAATTGGATGGAAGGGAATCTAACCATGACAGGGCTTTATCTTTGAGGGAAAAAGGAAATAATCTTAAACGTATTGCCTCAGGAGAAGCTCCATTGGTATTAAAAGTGTCTGCTGATTGAAGAAATATTTTTAAATGTTGGTTTGGATTCTCAGTAGCGAGACCTGCGAATTGTCTCTGTTGCACTAGTTGCAACAGGGATGGTTTAAGTTCAAAATTATTAGTTGGGATGGTTGGGTTTACTATACTAGAACTAGGTTCTTCATTAGATGGTTGAGCGAAGTCTTTAAGAGGTCTTTGGTTTTGATCTTCGGCCATAGCTCTCTTAATTCTATGAAAGAATAAACGTGCGTGAGCGTAACGTTCAGGTTCCGCCAGAGGGTATACTAAGCTTAAACTTCCGGTGCTGCGAGTTCTTCGCATTGACCGGCGGGAAATAGCCTAAGTCTAAACGATATAACAACAGGGAAATGAAATTTGACGAAATTGGTCCCCAGCAACGGCGCCAAAAACTTGATGCGGTGTTTCGCAAGTATACGAACGCGTCAGAGTAATATAAAAGATTGTTGAATCCACAGAGACCAAGTGTCAATCTATCGTTATCTATTGTTATGGTGCTTATCAAAGGCAATCGAAATAGGTGTTTTTGGAGTGTGCAATGAAAAGTAAAGTATTGAAATAAATTTAATTAATAAAGACAGGGTCGAATGTAATTCACGTAATCGATTGATAATCCAAGTACTTGCTAGTAGAGCTACTTATGGGCAGTGTTTCCTACTTTGAAAAGAACTAATTTAACAGGAACTGTCGCTTTCGCGTATTCAGAACCAAGTTGTACTCCCTAATCAAACCCTCTTATTGTCACTTATAAAAAGGCGCGCATTGCGTTAGAGTAGTAAACCTACTTTTAAGAAATATAGTATCTTGACTAAGTTGAAAAGTATTATAACCTGGATTTCTTAACCAAAAGAGGTTCTCACGAACCAGTCTCTAAACTTATAAACGCGTCCGAAAATAGTTTTAAAATCTCTTTTCTTCTTAAGTTAAAAACTCCTAATGAACTAAACAAAGCGCTTTCGCTGTTTTTGAAATAGTTAAAAACAATTAAGTTTAAAAAGACGTTGGACGACTTTCGATCTTATCCAACGGAATTGAAGTGCAGGAAAACTTAAGTTGAAAGTTAGAATAGCCCTTAAGTGTTTCTACAAACAATTGTACGGATTACTGGTTCAATTATGATCCTTACATTCTATCCTTATAAACTTAGCTAGACATGGTAAAGTAAATGTGCATTAAAATAAATAAAAGTAGTGTGAGTGCAAAAAGTAAATAAAAGTAGTGCGAGTGCGAGAAATAAATAAAAGTAGTGCGAGTGCGAGAAATAAATAAAAGTAGTGCGAGTGCGAGAAATAAATAAAAGTAGTGCGAGTGCGGAAAATAAATAATTTAAAGCGAGTGTGAGGAAATAAATAAAAGTAAAGCGAGTGCGAGGAAATAAATAAAAGTAAAGCGAGTGCGGGAAAATAAATAAAAGTAAAGCGAGTGCAGAAATAAATAATTTAAAGCGAGTGCGAGGAAATAAATAAAAGTAAAGCGAGTGCGGGAAAATAAATAAGATAAAGACAAGTAATAAAAATCTGCTCCAATCGGAGGGTTGAATAAATTGCAAAGCGGAAATGAAAATGGCGACAAGATTAAATTCCTTCCAAAGTGCTTCAAACTCGATTACAGACTCTATCACAGACTCGATTACACAATTGTGGTAACACTCCAATGCGAAGCGATTACCACTTTATAATACTGAATATATGCCTAAGTGAAACAAAGTTGCTCTGAGTTTTCCTCTGCTCTAAGTTTGGATGATTGTAAAAGTGATTTCGAGTTTCTATTTATAAGCAAGTAAAAAGATGGAAATGACTTGGATGCCCTTTAACTTGAAAATGGGAGGGAAAAACTTTCCTCTTGTGGCGCCCGCCACAAGCACAAAATGAGGCGCCTTAGTGGAAGTAGTGGGGAACGTGGAAGTTGAGGGAAGTTGAGCTTGGACACGTCATGGCAGGGTCTATGGCGCCAGCCATGGGGTAGGCCATAAGAACAAAATGCTGAATTTTAGGGTTTTTGGCTCTTTTTCGCTCATTTTCTCGATCGGGGCTCCGACTAAAGTAAAAACCTGAAAACAAAGAAAAACATAGCAATAACACAACAAAATGATAATAAAACAACTAGAATGCATGTGAAATCGGAGTCGAAAATACGGTAAATTTCAGTGTTATCAAACTCTCCCACACTTAAACCTTTGCTTGTCCTCAAGCAAAACATTAAAAAGCTCATAAAAGAAAATTTGTGTAAACGAGTGCTTCAGGTAAAAATTCCAAGTTCAAGTCGGGATGCAGTGATAGGTACTAACTGAGTGAACTAAGGGTATCATGATGACACTAATCCACAAATACGGACATAAACTTCATTCCTATATTAACCAACCCATATTATCCCACAATACCTAGGCCTGCCTCTTCATCTCTTTTTGTGTCCTTTTCATACAGGCGCAATCACATTAAGCCCGTTATCCGTACATGCTTCGTAGTAGAGTGGCCTGTTAGTGATTATGATCTGAGCATGGGGTTTCGGGCACATAAACATGTGTAAACCCTTTTATTGGACCCAACTGTAGTTGTGGGGGATCAGATCGTAATCCGCCCTACCGAGTTCAGTGCCAGATACCTCTGAACCAACTAACAGTGGGTAAGTTTTTCTTTTTCTTTTTCTTTTTCTTTTTGTAGCAATTTTTTACAATTCTTTGGTTGAAGTGACTTTTTGAGGGTCACCTATACCGGAGTTGACTTTTTGCTTTCTTTTATTTTTTTGTTTTTCTGGATCATTCACTTATTTGCATCGGTCCCCTACGTAGAGGATGCGTAGGCCGGAGCTGACTGCTGAGATAAACTACTAAGGACTTATACGGAAATGATGATTAAGGCCATGGTATATGGGGTTTCGGGAATGATTCCTATATTTACGAAGCTTATGATGCTAAAACAGATACTGATGTTTCGCAAAGTTCTCCCAAGTCACCGCATCCTTACTCAAAACATGTCTTTAAAACCTGGAAACTTTCGAAATAACACTATTTTCTTTTGCAGAAATTTTTTCGGTGGGGCTAAAGGTATGGGGAGGTAGGATTGTACTAAAGATCTACTATATTTAGTGACTCGTCAAACTCATGCATTATACTAAAAAGCAAAATAAACAACTAAAAGGAAATAACAATAAATAAACTATCTAAAAACAGTAAAGAAAAAGCGATAAAGGAAAAACGAGAAAAGCAATAAAGAAAAGACGATAGAGTCTCCTCCCACACTTAAATCGAACATTGTCCCCAATGTTTCGAAATAAGATAAGGGAAGAGTTACCTGACAAGCTATTGCTGACCACTAGTGCCCTCGCCATCCTGAGGTGGACGACGAGATCGGGTACGACGACGGTCTCTCTGATCCATCCTCGCCTGCAGGGCATCCTGAGCGGTCCTCACCTCTCGAAGGTTACCTATAATGGAACCTTGAGTGGCTTCAATGAGTGCCATGTGTCTCTGGTGGTAGTGTTGCTGACGGGCTTGTGAATCTGTGATCGTTTGCAGGGACTGTAGAACAGTGTCGTAGGACCTGTCTGTCCTCCGCTGCGACTCTTGCATGAAGCTCATGTTATCCGCCATTTGTTGCTGGATGGTAGAGAGTAGGTCGTCACGCCTTTTCTCTCTAGCCATGTGGTCACGCCACATCTCCTCTGCAATATAGAAGCCAGGAGTGGTACCTGCAGAAGAAGAAGATGGTGCGGTGTGTGATGGTGAAGGATGATGGGGGGACACATGGGGTACGGGGGATCTCTCTCTCCGATCATATTCATCATCAGTGTCATATCCCACCTCATCAGGAATGTTAGCAGGAAGAGGACCCAAAACAGGTGGGGCGTCTAAAGCGTAGGTCCAATTCCTTTCATCTCGTACATCTGTACATCTAGTGCACGGTAAAACAATATAAGGGATGGCTACACCATGAACCATAAGCATATAGCCTCCTTCTCTCCTCGAGCGACACAATTTCATGTCTCTCAGAAATTTTAGGTTAATTGTGCGAGGAGGTAGGGGGTCTAGGGTAGCCATCTCATCGTTCAGGTTAAGCGCCCGAGCAATAGATGTAATCAATCCACCAAAAGAAATCGGTCCCGCTTTATTCAAAGTTAAAGTCATATGAGCAAGCATGAACGGGACCGAATTAATACGTCTATTTATGAGGCTTCCTTGTAAAAATAGAAGCTCTCTAGCATTAACCTTATTTGGATTCTCCCGACCAAAAATAGTGCATGCCAACAGATATCTAAAAACTCTGATGGTCGGGTTATGGATAGTTGAGGCAAGAACTCCTTCAAAAGAGTTTATCGAAGTGTTTGATAAACGCTCCTAGAAGGAAAATACCTCAACAGACCATTCGGAATCCAAAGGGGTCTCACAAATAGCACCGTCCCCATGAGGGATTCCTAACAAGCTGGCTAATTCGTCGGTACTGAATTGGTATTCAACAACAAACATTCTAAATTTGACAGTACCAACTGTGCTAACATTGTTAGGGTTGACAATATAAATTAAGGAACTCAAAAATTCAATTGTCAACCGCTCATAGGTAGGTTCTTTATTGGAAAAGAAATTATGCAAACCTAAATTATCTAATAAATGAAATATGCTATGATAGATACCTAAAGTGTAGAGACAATTTTCATCAACATACCTTGTCGGGAGGATTTCCCGATTTTGCAACCGTTCAATAATTTTTCTTTGTCTATCCCCCGGTTTCCCTCTTCAAAGAATTAATCTGTTAAACTCCATTTGAAAAGCTCTTGAAAAATGATGAATAAGATGAAGTGGTTTGTGAAAAAGGTTGGATTTTTACAAAATCCGACGGATGAAATCGAAAATGGAAATTGGAATAATGATTTGTGTGGTGTGGTGGTTAGAAAAGTATGAGCTTTTTGTGGGTTTAGGGATGTTTTTCCAAGGTGAAAAAATGGGTTTGGAAGGTTGTAAGTTGCAAAAATGGTGAAGAAAGGGGTTCTGCCACAGGGTCTATGGCGGGCGCCACAGGGTCTATGGCGGGCGCCACAGGGTGTATGGCGGGCGCCACAAGGCAAAATCTGGCTGGGCCGGATTTTGGTCCTTTGGCTTGGGCTTCTCCTGTCTTTTGGCTTTGAGGGGTCCGGATAGCATTTGTCTGGTGATTTTCCTAGTATCTTTGACTTGCATAATTTTATAAAGGTAAAAACAAAAATAAAAATGAAACAAAAACAAAAACAAAAATTAAATATAAATAAATAAATAACTGAAAAATTAAAATGCAAATAAAATAAACATAGAACATATATAGATAAAAATAGAAATACTAATGTATAGATTTTATATAATATTCCAAATGCGATAATATAAGATGAGTTATGTAAATACGAGAAATATAAAAAGGAGATAAAATAAGATTAAATGGTGAGATCATATAGTGGGGATGTCATCTTCCTGAGAGGAACCACGGAGCATGGCTACTTCTTGCTTGAGCTCTGCGATCTCCTGATATAGACAGTTGGCTTCAGTAGCATGGGTGAGATTAGACATTCCCATCTGTAAAGTGAGGTAAGCCACCTCCTGTCTAAGCTCTGCGATCTCTCTACGACACTCAGCAATCTGAGTGCGGATGTCGGGTGTCTGCAATGAAAGATTATTAGAGAAAACAGTGATTCTGGGAGATGGTGGTGTAGGCGTGTATTCAGCAATGGGTGGTGATCTCGGTTCCTCGACGGTCTCTCCCTGGCCCTCCAGAGCATAACTCCAATTCGCTGGATCATGCACACTGGTCATCATAGGATCTGGCAGTGTTAAATAGTGAATAGCCTCACTGTCGACTAGCAATCGGAACTGACATGGGTGGAAAGAGGCTCTCTTCATCAACCCTCTGGTCAAACAGAAGTCGATGCCCATGGTAGTGTACCCACAATAGGTCCGAAGATGTAACAGCTTGCGAGACAGACCTAAAGCGACAACAATCAGCGTGATGATTCCGCCAACATGGATGACTCCTTCGGTAGATCTGGAGATACCGCTGAGACTGTATAACAAGAAGTTCCCACATGCGACTGGGCGAGACTGGGATGCATAAAATAACAGGAAGATCTCCTCTTCACTCAGTAGTGTCTCTGCATCCGGCCTTCCCAGGAAGGAATGTGCTAATATCATATGAAAGTATCTGAAGGCGGGGTTATGTATGACATGAGACAGCTGCATAGATGGATCCTGGCTTCCGCCACCCGATATATCACTCCAAAACTTCTCAACCTCCTTACCCAGGAAATATCGCATAGGTGTCTCCGGGATAGCATCAGGGGTGGTCTGGAAACCCAATAAGTCGCCGAACTCTTTCTGGCTGAAGGAGTACTCAACCCCGAAAAGCCTGAAAGCAGCATTCCCATCTGGTCCAGAATATGGGTCATAGTCGAATGAACTCAGGAACTCCAAAGTCAGGTTCCTATACGTGTTACTCAAGTCATCAGCAAACTCGTCCCAGTGAAGCTGGTGGCTAAGGAATCGGATACTCGGCTCGATACCTAGTGCCTCCATACAGTGCTGATCAGGATAACGTGTGGGTGCCATAGGGCGCTGATACTGTAAGACCCCAATTTTTGCCCTAAGATCCCTCATGGCATCATATCATATCATATCATTGCCTCAAGGATCATTGTGCACTTTGCTTCCCTCCTAGTGGGTGGGTTATCTTGTGAGTGTGGTTCTTGATCACCAAGCATGTCTAGCATTTGTATATCATTGCTTTTCATTTGTTTACTAACCAAAAGTACAAAAATATTGTCATCTAACCTTGTTACTTGCAGCTGAAGCAATCAACGGTCAAAACAGTCAAATCATTCATTGAGCAATAGATGGTAGCCATTCTTGAAGAATTTGGGCACCATGATCATTCATCAAGAGTTCATATGAGTTTTGACATCATTTGGAATCAAGATCTCAAGAGAAAGAGGCTTGAAATTCATCAGAACATGGCTCAGTCAACCAAAACCCTAGCAAAGTCAACTGTGGTCAACTGTACATTTAATCAGGGATTGGAAGGTGTGAGATGGGTGGAAAGGTCTCATTCATGTCCATACAAGCCTCATATAACATGTCAAACATCCACAGTGAAGGACTTGAGGTCAGACAAAAAGTTTCCCAAAATAGTAATGACCTGTAATTTTCACCTGCCAAAAATGGAAAGTTATTCTCCTCAAATTTACATGTCCAAGCAAGCTTCAAATCAAAATTTGTCCAACATGAAAGTTGAAGATCTTGATCTTGCCTTTCCAAAAAGTCCAAGAACACTCATTTCCCATTTATGGTTGGCATGTTATGATCAAATCATTTTCAGGAAAAGTTGAATTTCAAAGTGGCATAACTCATGAATCATTTGGCCAATTTGGGTGATTCTTTTTTGAGCAAATCCCATTTGACATGTACTATCATAATCCATCATTGCATTTCATCATAAAGCATCACATAAAAAGGTCATTTTTCAAGTGAACCAATTAAATTTTGGTGGGAAAAATAGTGATTTTGAAAAATACTCATGATTTTCATGCCAAACCACTTCCAATAGTTTCTAAACATGAATTTGGATTTGCTTCAAAAGAGTTTCTACTGTTCCATTGGCTGCATAATCAAAAGGGCAATTTTGCCAAATTGCATAGCATGTGCATTCTCACTAATCCATTCCAATTGTGTTAATCATGTTTAAACAGGTGATTAACAAGGACTATATAGTCCTAATCATAACAGAAATTCGGGATCCACAATCATTTTCTCAGATCCAAACCAAAAAATCTCAAAATTCTCTCAAACTTTTCAAAACTTTTTCAACTTTCTTTCATCACAATTCATCATTCTTTCTGCTTGTTTTTGCTCGATTCATCATTTGCAGGCTTGGCTGAGTTTCTGTTGAAGCTAAGAGTGAAGAATCCATGCTAGATCGTGGCTTTTGAACATTGAAGGTTCACATGGCAGTTAGAGATTTGTACTGATTCGAGCTGTTTTGAGCTAAGGCATTGCTTCCATACATCTTCCTCGTCATTATTGAAGATCTGTTTCAACCTATCCAAGCAAAATTCGCACGAATCCAACTGCTGCTTCATCATCAAGGTAAAATTCGACCGCGTTAATTCTTGCAATCTTGATATGGTTCTTGTAGATCGTAGTGCATAGAGGATTCTGCAAGTTGAATCGTTCAATTTGGTTAAGAAACAAGAGAGTTATGTCGAGTTGAATTTTGATGCACGATAATGTTTTGGATTGTATCTCTTAATTTAGGAAGAGTTAGGTTAAATGAATATCATATTCGTGTTGTGCTTTGTGAGATCTTTCCAACGGTGTATGGATCGTTGAATTTGGTGACATTTCGTTCTTGAGCCTATGAAGAAGGATGAACGCGTTTGAGGATGTTCAAAATTTTCCAGAACGTGTGCTAGATCCAAATAATTGTTACTGTTCACGTGTTAGGGTGTTAGCGCGTGCAGTTTTTGAATGTGGACTCCCTTCGAGTCCTGGCTGAACCATTTCGCCTTTGGCTTTTGTATTTTAATTTCCACATGTTCACATAGTTCATATACCTTCATTTCACATTTTTCTATTTTTTCACCATGATCAAAAATTCATATCTAACTCAATTTTAATCCAAATTTGATGCAATTTTTTGTTCCATTCTCCTTATCATGTGCTTAATTTTATGGTGATTTTTAATAATATTGTGCACGGGTAGATTTTGAAAATGCTTAGGGTTTGTTTGAATGTGTCCTTTTGTGCACCATGCCTACTCTTTTGTTCATAAAATGATGATGCTTCATTAGAAATTCATGAAATTTTATATGCATGATCTAGACTCATTCTTGGTGATTTTGGTATATGGTTTTCTAATTTTGCATTTCTGGATTGAGAGATATGATGTGATCTTCATGAGTGTGACAATGTATGTCACACTAGGTTTTGTCCAACTTCTTGAATTTTGTTTCCATCCTTATGCTATGCCAATTGCTCTCAAGTTTTGCATGTGATTACTTAGGTATGTTTAGTTTGAGCATGATTTTTTGTAGATTTTTTAGATTCATTTCCTATTTGATTGGAGTTTTCTTTGCTGCTTAGTCATTTTTGAACTTTTGTGGAAAGTTCAACTTACATGACTTATGAAATTCTCATGCCTTATCATATGAAGCTGAAATTTTGTGGATTGGTTCTTAACATGTTAAATTTCATTTTGGCTTTGGAGTGGTTCATTTAGCTTATGACATTTCTGTTTTACACTTGCCTAAAATTGATAATTGATTTGTGGTCTTGTATGATCTTGTATGAACATGCTGTGACTTGTTGATTTTAATTGATTGGCTTTCCTTTATCCAAATAGCATGAAATTTGGTATGTTGCTCATTGAAAGTGTTCTGTTTAAGCTTGAATTTTCTGGGAATTTATTGAGCTATTTTGGTATTGGTTTGATTGTGATCATTCTGTTTGCTCCCATGTGATTCCAAAATGCATAGTTTGACATGTTTAGCTTATGAAATGGATTTGGTGCATAGTTTTGATGTGAGACCAATTGGATTCTACTCTTGTTTGATAAATCTTGATTTTGATCAATTTTCACTTGCTGTTTTGAATTTTTCACCTCCTTTTGACCCTAGGCTTGTCCTAGTGGTCTTCCTTCTCACATTTGAGTTGTTTTTCAGGTTAAAGAAGCAATTGCTTTAAGGAGATTAATTCAAGTTGATTGAGTTTGGTTTATTTGATTATCATGAACTAACTTGGTTTGTTTTGTAGGATTCTAGCTCATTTGCTTTGAGTTTGTGCTTTGCACCTGTGATTGATTGTGTTGTCTGTTGGTTCTTATGCTGTTTGTTTTGACTTTGTGATTGGTATACTGATTATATTTGATTGATTTCAGGTACCATAGTCGCTTTAGTTCCTTTGAGAACTTGCTATTGCTTTGCTTTGCTTAAGCATTGAGGTAGACACTCTTGTCTCCATGTAGTCTGGAAGACCTGGCTTGTTATTTAGCCAGGCAACTGTCTGAAGTCCTCCTTAAGAGGCGATGTTTGTGATTGTTTAACTTTGTCCCCAAGCAGGTAAAGACCTCATGTGAGGCAATTGGTAGACAAAAGAGATATGTAGCCTATCTCCTACTATTCTGTGAGTCACTCACCTTGCTCACACTACATGTGTTGATGCATAGTGAGTAAAAGCCCAAGATCTATCGAGTCTAACTTGTGGAGAGAGTTCCATCTTTCTGAACTCCCACACCTTCTGATATTCAATGCTCTCCCTGACCAGGGATAAGAGTGATGAGGCACACCCCTCATATCCTTTCATCTGCTTCACCTTGGCTCTCAATGTCAAGGTTAAGAGCACCATTTACCCTATTCCAGTTGACTTTTAAGTCTAACCCTTTGATTGAGCCTAATTGTTTGGTTATAGTGGGTGTTAAATGACTTTGTTTGATTGATTGCTTGTTGCATTTGTACATGTTTGCTTGTTTTCCTTTGTGCACTTATCATCATAAATTGTTCATTAATGCATGATCATCATTGCATATCTTGTGGTTTGTTTGAGTTTACCCATTGAGGACAATTGTAAGACCATGTTCTTTGGCCATTGTTCCTAGGATTTGGAAGGGACAGAGTGTAAGACCATTTCACTTGGTCACTCATGTCCATTGCTTAGTGCATTGTTTGTTTGTTGTATGTGAGGATGCAATTGTAAGACCATGTTGTTGGCAGTTGTATTCCTATGATCATCTGTTGGAGGTTAGAGTAAGCCCAGATAGATTGGCATCTGACATCCACTTTCTTGTTTGTGATTGCTTTGTGAGGATGCAACTGTAAGACCATGTTGTTGGCATTTGTACTCCTATGATCATCCTTTGGAGGTTGGTATAAGTCCAGATAGATTGGCGTCCGACATCCAAGTTTTGTTTTACATTAGGAGATTGGTATAAATCCATTTATTGGTATCCGGTATCCGCTTTTGCTTTGTGAGATTGGTATAAGACCATTGATGGCATCCGGTATCATTGTTCTACTTTAGGAGATTGGTGTAAACCCATTTATTGGTATCCGATATCCGCTTTTGTTTGTGAGATTGGTATAAGTCCATTGATGGCATCCCGTATCACCTTGCTTTCTTTGCTTACTTGCATTGTTGCTCATTCCTAAGGACACACTTGAATCATCTCCTATATGATTTCAAGAGGTGAACCTTTCTAAGAAGTTTTACATTCCATTGTCCATACCCTCTTTGTCCTAAACCTTTTCACACTTTGCTCTCAAAAACTTTGACTTGTTGTGCAAACATCATCATGTCTTTTCAAATTAGAAACCTGGACCATAAGTCCTTGACTTCAAACTTCACTTTTCATAACACTTCTTTGAATCAATCTTAATCATACCTTGACCATATTTTGTGAATACTCATAATCAATTAACCTCACACCTTCAATTGTTTTGGCTTTGTCCATTGTTAATATGTTTTCATACATTAGCCATAGGTTTCAATTACCATAGCGGTTGATGTAAATCTTACCTTATCCTTAGTGAGTTGATTGTAAGTCTTCCATACTTATTATAGGGTTAACCCCTCACTAGTATGTTGAAGCCGTCCTCGCATGGTGGATTGTTGATTCAGGTTGAGTTTTCTCCCATTGGTAATGAAAAGCCTTAGAGCTTGTGTTTTAAAATGTACTCACTCATTTTTGGAAATCTTTTAGCCGAACTACGGCGTTTTGATCCTTACCTTTGATGGAAGGTACGTAGGCAATGGGTTCATCCGTTCAAACACAAAAATAACTAACTTGTACATTCTTTTCTCATCATCCCATTCATGTTTGCACAATATGTCAAAAACAAATAAACATTTTTTATACAACAAGTGTGAAAAGGGCTCCCTAGGAGTACCTAGGACGTGATGGGTGCCTAACACCTTCCCATTGCGTAATTTACCCCTTACCCAGACTCTCTGATCTTTTTATTAGTTTTCTACGTGTAAAACTTCT
This sequence comes from Lathyrus oleraceus, assembly GCF_024323335.1. NCBI lineage: Eukaryota > Viridiplantae > Streptophyta > Magnoliopsida > Fabales > Fabaceae > Lathyrus > Lathyrus oleraceus. The sequence goes on along the minus strand of NC_066584.1, from coordinate 203,387,229 downwards.
TAGGTTTTTGTTCGCTTTTTAACCAGTCCTTAGGATAAATAAAAGTGCGGTGGCGACTCGATTCATTGTATACATTGCTTATGGTTTAATCAATAAATCATATAGCGACGAATACACCGCTACAGAAAAGTGGCGACTCTGCTGGGGACAACATTAGACCTTCCCTGGTGGTATTGCCTACTTTTCACCCTTGTTGTATGATATCTGTTTATGTGTTATTTGACATATTTTTGTACAATTTGGGATAACTGTATTGATTGTAATGTTTGAATTGCTTGATATACAATTGCTGTTTGCTTTGGTGATCTCTGTGAGATGAGTTCTATACCCGAACTCGAGTGCATTCTAGGATAGGGGAATGGCGTAGTCTTGTTGACTGGTGTGGAGTATTCCTTAGCCAGTTGACTTGCGAGTCCATTCACTTGGTGGAGGTCATGTTGGATTAATAATGTCACACAAGTCATTTGTGGTTAGGCATTATTCGTCCAATCATGTGCCTTAGAAGCCAAGGACCTTAGTTTACCAAGCCCATCTTGGCCTATTTTTAGGACGTAGTGCGGAGGTCGTTCAGATGTAAGATCTGATGCGATTGTTACGCGATACTACACTCATAAGAGTCTCTCTTGAGAATATTTTTGGAATACGAGTATTCGTTTCTCCGATAATATCCGAGAGATGGGACGATGATTATGGGAACCTCTGGAAGAACATGTCTGGCAGGTTTAAACCCTAGTACACTCCCTGTGGGTGGTTCTTAACCGAGACTCCATGCTCGTGACTCTCAGCAAACCCATGATTCGTGGTTGAGTCGTTCAAACATCGTTAATATCAATGGAACTTGGGTATTGATAAGGTGTAAAACCTAAATCTACCAAAATGGATGATTGATATTAAGGATGTTAGAGCCGGTTCATGTACCGTTAATATCAATGGAACTTGGGTGTAGATAAGGTGAAAACCTAAATCCACCAAAATGGATGATTGATATTAGGGATACAATGAGCTTTCCCACGACCTTTGTTTGGTGTGCTTTGCTTGATCCTTGAGTGTGATTGTTGCATTCATGCATTCATGCATTCATCTGCATCTCATGTCATCAAAAAAAAAAAAAATTCAAGGAACTTAAAAGGGTTTATTTGCAAAAATTTCAGACATGGAAAGACCAAAAAGGCATACAAAGAAGTACAGCTTTAGACAGCCTGATGTGAAAAAGTTAAGGAATCTGACATCTTATGTATTAGATCCCTTGGGTTTCAAAGCTCGCTATGGGAAGCTTCTGCCTCTGTTGACTACTCAGGTCGACGAAGGGTTGATGAGTACTCTGGCTCAGTTTTACGATCCTCTGTATCACTGCTTCTCATTTCCGGACTTCCAGTTGCTGCCTACATTGGAGGAGTATTCTCATCTTATTGGGATTCCGATTCTGGATCAGGTGCCGTTCAGTGGCCTAGAGAGTATTCCGACTGCTCGAGAGATTGCATATTTGTTGCACATAGATGAAGCTTTGATTAAAGCTAACCTGACTACCAAAGGTGGAATTCAGGGTTTTCCTTCCGAGTTCCTCGTCGCTCAAGCTACCATCTATGGGAAGGCCATGAGTGAGGATGCCTTTGAGGCTTTATTTGTACTGCTCATCTATGGATTGGTGTTGTTTCCCAACTTCGACAAATTTGTGGACATGAACGCCATTAGGATCTTCTCAGTTCTTAATCCTGTTCCGACTCTGTTGGGTGATGCCTATGTCTCTTTGCATCTGAGGAATGCAAAGGGTGGAGGGGTTATTGTCTGTTGTCTTCCTCTACTGTACAAGTGGTTTATTTCGCACTTGCCGCAGACTCTTGCCTTCAAGGAGAACAAGGGATGTCTACGGTGGTCTCAGAGACTCATGTCTCTCACTAATGATGATATCTCTTGGTATGATCGCGTGTATGATACCGTTCAGATCATTGACTATTGTGGTGAATTCCCTAATGTGCCTCTTCTTGGTACATGTGGTGGGATCAGCTACAATCCTATTCTCGCACGTCGTCAGCTTGGGTTCCCCCTAAAGGATAAACCTCATAGCATTCTGTTAGAAGGTGTGTTCTTTCAGGAGGGTAAAGATCCCCAAGGCCTGAAAGCCAGATTCGTCCGCGCTTGGTGCAAGATCTGCAAGAAGAGTAGGAATGAATTGGGTCCGAAGAATTGCATTGCTTTGGAGCCTTATACTTCCTGGGTCAGACAGAGAGCTTCCGTGTACCTCATGCCATACGACCATCCGAGACCTACACCGTTGGATGTGGCTGGGCCTTCAACCCTCCCTACCCAACGTGTAGAGGAGTTGAGAGAAGAAGACCTTTCACGTGCTTGGATCCGTGAAAGAGAGGAATTACTGCAACAGCTTAAGGAGAAGGACGCTCTGATTGAATTTCTCGAGCATTGGGTAATCGACGATCCCAACGACACTTGGACTTCTCTGCTTCCTCAGTCTTCCAAATTCTGGAAGAGGAAGTATGATCAGCTTGCAAAAGAGAAAGCAGATATGGAAGCTGCCTATGAGAGAGAGAGATCAAGAAGCTGTGTGTTTCTCGTTTTCCCGCATCCCGAGCTATTAGGGATCCATAGGATGTTATTTTCCTTTTCTCCTTGTAATTGAATCAAAAATGCTGTACTTCTTTGTCTCGATTATATTGAATGAGATATTTTCCATAATGATAATAAATGCTTTAAAAATTTAAAATTGCAAATAATACCCTAAGGGTTCCTTGAAAATAAAACAAGCATATGCACAAACACTTCATGCATCATTTGCATAAGCGGGTGTTTTGTTCTGGTCTCCTGTCCTGTGGTCTGACCCGTGCGATCTTCATTTATTTTGAAGACGCACCTTCCCGGTACTACACCAGAGCCAACTCTGCCAGATTCATGGACCGTTTTGAGCAAGAGAGTTGTGAACTCGAGGAGGAATTTGTCAGACTAAGTGCTTTTGATGGATTTATTCCTGGTTAGCCATCTGTCTTCTTTCTCATATATTGACGCTGAGGATGAAGTTGGAACTCCGTTCCAAGCTTTATCTATTGATGAACCACTCGAGAAGAAGTCTCCTTCATTTGCTTCTTACCGTGATGCGAAGCTGGCCATTGAATGTGGTGCAGTTGCTGGTTTAGGGAAGGTGATTGAGCTTGAAGACAATAGATCCCGGGCTGGCATTGGCTACTGTTCTGGGGCATTCAATGAGCATGGGCTGTTCAAGAGTGGAGGATTCATCCACGACGACCAACCCGAGGAATCTGCTGCTATCTTGGAAGAGGATGCAGAGGATCTGAACAATTTCATCATACCTGGCGGTGTCTGCCACAATTGGGTCGCTGTAGATGTTCCTGCAGTCATCCATGGATCAGAGTAATTGTTCAATTTGTTTAAAACCCTTCTCCCATGCCAAAAGGAGAAGTGATGACATTGTTGGCAGCATTTAATACAATGATATTTCATTCAATTAATGCATTGTTAAACATTTGTTTTTCCATTTGTTTTCACTTTTTTCTTTTTGCATGAAATCAGTGATCACAAAAAACCATGAAAAACAAGCAAACAATCTTTTCATCTGCATAAATGATTTGCTTGTTTAAAATTCAAAAGCTTTTCATTATCCAGGATCATTATGCAGGGATTTCTAAACCCATTGAACATAATGATCCAACGCCATCTCCCAATCTTGAATTCCTTGTATTTGAGGCAGAGGAAGATGATGTTGAAGGGGATTCCTGATGAGATTTCCTATCCTTCTTGGGCACGAAAAGGAGCTCATTCAGCTGTATCATGAGAATCAGCTAAACAGTCAAACTGGGGCATTACAAATGTAATGTAAAAAAAAAAAGGAAAGAGGGTGAAAAGGATGAAAAAAATCAAAAATCAGGAAAAAAAATTCAAAATTTTTTCAAAAAGAAAAAAGAAAAATTATACCCTCAAACCCCTAATTGACTGATGCTGAATGGATTCAGAGTCGATATGACCAGTTGAATCTGATTGAAGAGAAGCGATTGACTGCCATGTGCCATGGTCAGTTATATCAGCAGAGAATGAAGAAAGCATTCGATAAGAAGGTCAAGCCTCGTGTGTTCCGAGAAGGTGACCTCGTGCTCAAGAAAGTCTTGTCTTTCGTGCCCGATTCCAGGGGCAAGTGGACTCCGAACTACGAGGGTCCATATGTTGTTAAGAGAGCCTTTTCAGGCGGTGCTTTGATGCTTACAACAATGGATGGGGAGGATTTCACTCGTCCTGTGAATTCAGATGCAGTCAAGAAATACTTTGCCTAAAAAAAAGTATATGCAAATGAAAAAACAGAATAGCTCGCTAAGTTGAAAACCCGAAAGGGCGGCTTAGGCAAACATGAGCGTCTCGGTGGAGAACCCGAAAGGGTGATCCAGGCAAAAATTAGAGACTTGAAAAAAGTATATTTGCATCCCGCTAGATTGAGTACCTCCCCCTGGGGCAATCTAGGCAAAAATTAGGGATTTGGCAAGTAACTGCATCCTGACAAGACTTTCTGCTTCGCAGCCGTCTTTTCGTCAGAGATTCTCGATTCGTCGTCAATTGAAGCTTCGAATACATCGAGATTCAAATTGGTAGAGAAAGGATCATTATGTTCAATGTAGCCCTCTTCCAATATACATCACTGGTTTCAAATTTGTACAGATCTATGGAGTCTTGCCATTTGCAAGCTACCATTCCATCAAATAAATTTGAGCTTTATCCAATTATTTGCACTCTTATTTGTTTCCGTTCAACAAATGTTTTGCATGTTTTAATTGATAAAATATCATTGTTTTAAACAAAGAATTTTTTGAATTATTGTTTTAAACAAAGTGAATATTCACAATGACAAAAGGATACTTAAGAATCTCTCAGTGCTCTCCCGAGGGTGGTATGATTCCCAACAGGTAAGACAGTTGTTCATATTCCTGGCATTGGGTTGTATCCTCTTTCTCCCGCTTTGCTGTTGGGGTTGTTCCATAAGCAGAGTTGTTGTTGGGGTTGTTCCCCAAGCAGAGGTGGTTGTTGGAGACTCAGTTTCTTCTCCAGCAAGAATCTCCCCAGCATGGATGTTCGCCTTGTGGTAGATTCAGCGGTTGGTGGATTGATATCCTGGTACTTTACCGCTTTCCTCAGCATTGTCGCAAGCAGAGCTGTTGGTGGGGTTGTTCCCCAGTATAGTCGCGAGCAGAGATGTTGTTGAAGACTTCGCGTTCTTCTCCAGCAGTAGTCTCTCCCCAGTACGGTCGCCAGCGGAGTTGTTGTTGCTCTCCTCAGCATGGTTGCTTTCCATTTTTTCCAGCTTAGTCTGCAGAATGGTCGTTGTGGCTGTTTTTGCCTATTGAAAGCTATCTCAATCCCCAGTAGGGTCGGTTGGTGGTTCCAGCATCCCAAAGATTGGAGTGATTTCCTGATTACTTTTGATCCTCAGTAGAGCGGCTTATGGCAGAATCTACTTGTGTGATCCGTCGGATGTATGTTCTCCCCGAGTAGAGTGGCTTGTTGCAGAATCTACTTATGTGGTGCTTTCTCCTTCAGTGGTTTGTTCTCTGATAGGATAGCTAACAGCTTTCCCCAGTAGAGTTGCTTGCGCAGTTAGATTCTACTCGGATGATTCTCCTGCAGTGGGTTATCCCCCGGAGTTGTTTGGATTTGCTTTTGCAGCAGTTCTTGGTTGTGCCATGAATTTTTGTTTCTCAGTTGATGTTGGGATCCCCTGCAGATATCCTCAGGATTCTCCTGATCCCCTGCAGTACCCGCAGATCTTTGCTTTACAGCATGTGGATCTCTAGCAGATTGGCTTTCCAGTTGGTTCCCCTGGAAGTATAGTACCGGGCGTTTGATTCCTGGGCCTGTTGTGTTAGATATGTCTGTTTTGTCAGCATTCATCAAACATAAATCGCGCATATTCATGCATATTCATAAAAACATTCAGATATGCATGTTGCATTGTTCGCCATATATCTTTTGTTTGTTGTTCTCCTGCTATGGGCGAGGTAGATCTCTTTATAGATCTTCCCAAGCAGATGTCGGGTGTTTAAATCTCTCCATATAGAGTCAGCCCATAAGCAGAAAGTGTCTGTTTTTTCCTTCTGCAGTTCCCCATTGAGATATATCCTCGTGGATGACGGTTTCTTCCGTTTCCTCCCAACATATATATTGGGATGGATTTTCCTATTGAGTTATATCCTCATAGGACGTGTTTTGATTCAGTCTGTCTTTTCGGATCAATCCCGAATCGGCGTTGTGTCAGCTGTTTCTTGTGCTTCCCTGTGGAAGAAATGAATGGTTTGCCCAGTAACCGGCATCAATTCATTTATCCCCAGCGGAGTTCTGTTGGGCCTCTACCCAGTAACCGGTAGTTGTAAGTCCTATGTTCTTCCTTCTTGGCGGAATTTGTGGTTATATACCTTTTATTCCTCAGCAAAAGTTGTTGGTCTTCTACCCAGTAGTCGGTAGTCGTAAATCCTATTTGCCTGCTCTCCAGCAGTTTGTGGTTTGTTATAAACCCTATTTTGTTTCCCGTGCGGATTTGTGATTCGTTCCATCCCCACGCAGAGTTGTTGGTCTTCTACCCAGTATTCGGTAGATGTAAACCCTAATTTGTGGTTCTCCCACCAGAGTATGGCTACTACCCCGTATTCGGTAGTTGTAAGTCCTACCTTTTTTCCCCTAGCAGAGGTAACCTTTGTGGTTCGTTCTGGTTGATGGTGGATTCTCTGTTGTTGTGGTTTTCATCCCCAAACAGAGTTTGCGTTTCCCTGTGGAATAAGTTGAATAAGTGCTCAAGTATTTGGCCTTCATTCACCCTACCCCTATCGGAGTTTGTGGTCTTCTACCCCGTATTCGGTAGTTGTAAATCCCATGTTGTGTTTTGGTCTCCCCAGCGGAGTTTGTGCGGGTGGATAATTGCCGAATGCTAGCAATTTATCCCCAGTAAGTTGTCTTCTGGATCATTGCCGTATGCTCGCAATGTTATCCCTTTTGAAGTTGCCAATGGGTCTTTTCACCGTTTGCTAGTGATTTGTTCCCCGGATCATTGATTGTTTATCAATGTATCCCCAGCCAGTCCCTGTGGATAATTGCCGAATGCTTGCAATTCATCCTCAGCAGATCGCCTTTCATTTACCCGTTTGCTCGGTAATGATTGTTGCTCCCTTTGATTGGTCATCATTATATACCTGGGTGGTACCCCGATGCCTTTCTTTTCGGTCGATTTATTCTTTGTTAACCCAGTAACCGGTTGTGGATAATCTTCCAGGCGAGTGTGTTATCCACGTTCTGACGGTAATGGATAATATATCTCATGCACTCTTCAGTCGAAGCCTTTGGTGTTTCCCTAGTCGAGTAAGATTCGTTGTTTCCCTTTGCGGAGTCGAATATTTGTTGTTTGGATAATTGCCGGATGCTTGCAATTTATCCCCTTTGAGTTGTCTTTCGTTTACCCGGATGCTTGGTATCGATTGTCTCTCTTTTTGCTTAGTCACTTATTATATACTTCGGTATCCCTGGTGTCTTTTCCTTTTCGAGTACGCTATTCACGGTCTGCTGGTAATGAATAATATATCTCTTTCACTCTTTGGTTGGAATCCTTTGTTGATCTTCCCCAATAGAGTAAGATTCGTATTCTTCTTAGAATCGAATATCCATCCTTTAACCAGTTTGTGTTTTGGATGATGAGTGTTTTGGCATATATACCAATTCACGTTTTCGGTAGATCACCTATTATATACTTCGGTATCCCTGGTGTTTCTTACCATGCGAGTGTATTATCTACGGTCTGCCGGTAATAGATAATATATCTCATGCGAGTATTCTATCCACGTTCTGACGGTAATGGATATTATATCTCATGCACTCTGTGGGTTTGTGTCCCCAATTGACTAAGATTCGTTCCTGTTGTGGATTCGAATGTCCATCCTGTAAGTCGATTTGCTTTTTAAGCCCTCCTTTCGGATGATGAGTGTTTTGGCATATATACCAATTCACGTCTTTGGTAAGTCACCTATTATATACCCCGGTATCTCTGGTGTCTCTTCCTTTTCGAGTATATTATTCACGGTCTGCCGGTAATGAATAATATGTCTCATGCACTCTTGGGTCAATCTTTTGATCGTTTTCTCCGCAGAGTAAGATTCATATTCCTTGTGGAATCGAATATCCATCCTATGAACAAGTCTGCTTTTCTAGCTTTCTTCAGGATGATGAGTGTTGGCATATATACCAATCCACGTTTCGGTCGGTCACCTATTATATACCTTGGTATCCTTGGTGTCCCTTCCTGTCTGCTCCCTATTATGACCTTGGTCCCCTGTGGAGTCAGATTTGCCTGAGTTGATGTACCTTTTTCAGGTCTTTCTCAGATGTTTGGATTGATTGATATCTCTCACTCTTATACCGGTCTTAGATATTCATTCTTCCTGAGTTTGTTGCCCTTATACCGGTAACATCTCATCCTCGGCTTCCCCTGGAAAGTCTTTTCTAGATTTCCCCAGCGGAGTTGTATTCCTATTCGTGTTGCTGTATTGGTGTTATCCCCAGTACGTGCATTTTGTGGGTCAGCTTGAGTCTTTCCAATGGAAGTGTTTTCCTTTGGAATTTCTTTCTCTCTCCAGTTTGAGTCCTTTACTTCCCCAGTAAGGTCTCCAGTCTGTTTTCTGTGTTCCCTAAATCAAAGTCGTGTCCTGCTCACGCATTCTTTTTCTTTTATTATCCCCAATAAGAGTCTTGTTAGAGTCTCTGTTCCTGGTGAGTGTATTACTCCGATGGATCATCTTTTCTGCTGTGTGAACCATATCCCCCACAGAGTTATGTCTTTTACATGCATACATTTGCATCATGAGGTCTCTTAGGGACCAAAATTTGTCTCATTACTGTTATTTAAGCCCATTCTACCGCGTCGAGATGAAGATTTCTAAACTTCACTTCTCCGGCTAGAATGATCTTAAATAGGGGCATCTGTAAAACCCCAATTTTTGCCCTAAGATCCCTCATGGCATCATATCATATCATTGCCTCAAGGATCATTGTGCACTTTGCTTCCCTCCTAGTGGGTGGGTTATCTTGTGAGTGTGGTTCTTGATCACCAAGCATGTCTAGCATTTGTATATCATTGCTTTTCATTTGTTTACTAACCAAAAGTACAAAAATATTGTCATCTAACCTTGTTACTTGCAGCTGAAGCAATCAACGGTCAAAACAGTCAAATCATTCATTGAGCAATAGATGGTAGCCATTCTTGAAGAATTTGGGCACCATGATCATTCATCAAGAGTTCATATGAGTTGTGACATCATTTGGAATCAAGATCTCAAGAGAAAGAGGCTTGAAATTCATCAGAACATGGCTCAGTCAACCAAAACCCTAGCAAAGTCAACTGTGGTCAACTGTACATTTAATCAGGGATTGGAAGGTGTGAGATGGGTGGAAAGGTCTCATTCTTGTCCATACAAGCCTTATATAACATGTCAAACATCCACAGTGAAGGACTTGAGGTCAGACAAAAAGTTTCCCAAAATAGTAATGACCTGTAATTTTCACCTGCCAAAAATGGAAAGTTATTCTCCTCAAATTTACATGTCCAAGCAAGCTTCAGATAAAAATTTGTCCAACATGAAAGTTGAAGATCTTGATCTTGCCTTTCCAAAACGTCCAAGAACACTCATTTCCCATTTATGGTTGGCAAGTTATGATCAAATCATTTTCAGGAAAAGTTGAATTTCAAAGTGGCATAACTCATGAACCATTTGGCCAATTTGGGTGATTCTTTTTTGAGAAAATCCCATTTGACATGTACTATCATAATCCATCATTGCATTTCATCACAAAGCATCACATAAAAAGGTCATTTTTCAAGTGAACCAATTAAATTTTGGTGGGAAAAATAGTGATTTTGAAAAATACTCATGATTTTCATGCCAAACCACTTCCAATAGTTTCTAAACATGAATTTGGATTTGCTTCAAAATAGTTTCTACTGTTCCATTGGCTGCATAATCAAAAGGGCAATTTTGCCAAATTGCATAACATGTGCATTCTCACTAATCCATTCCAATTGTGTTAATCATGTTTAAACAGGTGATTAACAAGGACTATATAGTCCTAATCATAACAGAAATTCGGGATCCATAATCATTTTCTCAGATCCAAACCAAAAAATCTCAAAATTCTCTCAAACTTTTCAAAACTTTTTCAACTTTCTTTCATCACAATTCATCATTCTTTCTGCTTGTTTTTGCTCGATTCATCATTTGCAGGCTTGGCTGAGTTTCTGTTGAAGCTAAGAGTGAAGAATCCATGCTAGATCGTGGCTTTTGAACATTGAAGGTTCACATGGCAGTTAGAGATTTGTACTGATTCGAGCTGTTTTGAGCTAAGGCATTGCTTCCATACATCTTCCTCGTCATTATTGAAGATCTGTTTCAACCTATCCAAGCAAAATTCGCACGAATCCAACTGCTGCTTCATCATCAAGGTAAAATTCGACCGCGTTAATTCTTGCAATCTTGATATGGTTCTTGTAGATCGTAGTGCATAGAGGATTCTGCAAGTTGCATCATTCAATTTGGTTAAGAAACAAGAGAGTTATGTCGAGTTGAATTTTGATGCACGATAATGTTTTGGATCGTATCTCTTAATTTAGGAAGAGTTAGGTCAAATGAATATCATATTCGTGTTGTGCTTTGTGAGATCTTTCCAACGGTGTATGGATCGTTGAATTTGGTGACATTTCGTTCTTGAGCCTATGAAGAAGGATGAACGCGTTTGAGGATGTTCAAAATTTTCCAGAACGTGTGCTAGATCCAAATAATTGTTACTGTTCACGTGTTAGGGTGTTAGCGCGTGCAGTTTTTGAATGTGGACTCCCTTCGAGTCCTGGCTGAACCATTTCGCCTTTGGCTTTTGTATTTTAATTTCCACATGTTCACATAGTTCATATACCTTCATTTCACATTTTTCTATTTTTTCACCATGATCAAAAATTCATATCTAACTCAATTTTTGAAAATGCTTAGGGTTTGTTTGAATGTGTCCCTTTGTGCACCATGCCTACTCTTTTGTTCATAAAATGATGATGCTTCATTAGAAATTCATGAAATTTTATATACATGATCTAGACTCATTCCTGGTGATTTTGGTATATGGTTTGCTAATTTTGCATTTCTAAATTGAGAGATATGATGTGATATTCATGAGTGTGACAATGTATGTCACACTAGGTTTTGTCCAACTTCTTGAATTTTGTTTCCATGCTTATGCTATGCCAATTGCTCTGAAGTTTTGCATGTGATTACTTCTGAATGTTTAGTTTGAGCATGATTTTTTGTAGATTTTTTAGATTCATTTCCTATTTGATTGGATTTTTCTTTGCTGCTTAGTCATTTTTGAACTTTTGTGGAGTGTTCAACTTACATGACTTGTGAAATTCTCATGCCTTATCATATGAAGCTGAAATTTTGTGGATTGGTTCTTAACATGTTAAATTTCAGTTTGGCTTTGGAGTGGTTCATTTAGCTTATGCCATTTCTGTTTTACACTTGCCTAAAGTTGATAATTGATTTGTGGTCTTGTATGATCTTGTATGAACATGCTGTGACTTGTTGATTTTAATTGATTGGCTTCCCTTTATCCAAATAGCATGAAATTTGGTATGTTGCTCATTGAAAGTGTTCTTTTTAAGCTTGAATTTTCTGGGAATTTATTGAGCTATTTTGGTATTGGTTTGATTGTGATCATTCTGTTTGCTCCCATGTGATTCCAAAATGCATAGTTTGACATGTTTAGCTTATGAAATGGATTTGGTGCATAGTTTTGATGTGAGACCAATTGGATTATACTCTTGTTTGATAAATCTTGATTTTGATCAATTTTCACTTGCTGTTTTGAATTTTTCACCTCCTTTTGACCCTAGGCTTGTCCTAGTGGTCTTCCTTCTCACATTTGAGTTGTTTTTCAGGTTAAAGAAGCAATTGCTTTAAGGAGATTATTTCAAGTTGATTGAGTTTGGTTTATTTGATTATCATGAACTAACTTGGTTTGTTTTGTAGGATGCTAGCTCATTTGCTTTGAGTTTGTGCTTTGCATCTATGATTGATTGTGTTGTCTGTTGGTTCTTATGCTGTTTCTTTTGACTTTGTGATTGGTATACTGATTATATTTGATTGATTTCAGGTACCATAGTCGCTTTAGTTCCTTTGAGAACTTGCTATTGCTTTGCTTTTCTTAAGCATTGAGGTAGACACTCTTGTCTCCATGTAGTCTGGAAGACCTGGCTTGTTATTTAGCCAGGCAACTGTCTGAAGTCCTCCTTAAGAGGCGATGTTTGTGATTGTTTAACTTTGTCCCCAAGCAGGTAAAGACCTCATGTGAGGCAATTGGTAGACAAAAGAGATATGTAGCCTATCTCCTACTATTCTGTGAGTCACTCACCTTGCTCACACTACATGTGTTGATGCATAGTGAGTAAAAGCCCAAGATCTATCGAGTCTAACTTGTGGAGAGAGTTCCATCTTTCTGAACTCCCACACCTTCTGATATTCAATGCTCTCCCTGACCAGGGATAAGAGTGATGAGGCACACCCCTCATATCCTTTCATCTGCTTCACTTTGGCTCTCAATGTCAAGGTTAAGAGCACCATTTACCCTATTCCAGTTGACTTTTAAGTCTAACCCTTTGATTGAGCCTAATTGTTTGGTTATAGTGGGTGTTAAATGACTTTGTTTGATTGATTGCTTGTTGCATTTGTACATGTTTGCTTGTTTGCCTTTGTGCACTTATCATCATAAATTGTTCATTAGTGCATGATCATCATTGCATATCTTGTGGTTTGTTTGAGTTTACCCATTGAGGACAATTGTAAGACCATGTTCTTTGGCCATTGTTCCTAGGATTTGGAAGGGACATAGTGTAAGACCATTTCACTTGGTCACTCATGTCCATTGCTTAGTGCATTGTTTGTTTATTGTATGTGAGGATGCAATTGTAAGACCATGTTGTTGGCAGTTGTATTCCTATGATCATCTGTTGGAGGTTAGAGTAAGCCCAGATAGATTGGCATCTGACATCCACTTTCTTGTTTGTGATTGCTTTGTGAGGATGCAATTGTAAGACCATGTTGTTGGCATTTATACTCCTATGATCATCCTTTGGAGGTTGGTATAAGTCCAGATAGATTGGCGTCCGACATCCAAGTTTTGTTTTACATTAGGAGATTGGTATAAATCCATTTATTGGTATCCGGTATCCGCTTTTGCTTTGTGAGATTGGTATAAGACCATTGATGGCATCCGGTATCATTGTTCTACTTTAGGAGATTGGTGTAAACCCATTTATTGGTATCCGATATCCGCTTTTGTTTGTGAGATTGGTATAAGTCCATTGATGGCATCCGGTATCACCTTGCTTTCTTTGCTTACTTGCATTGTTGCTCATTCCTAAGGACACACTTGAATCATCTCCTATATGATTTCAAGAGGTGAACCTTTCTAAGAAGTTTTCTATTCCATCGTCCATACCCTCTTTGTCCTAAACCTTTTCACACTTTTCTCTCAAAAACTTTGACTTGTTGTGCAAACATCTTCATGTCTTTTCAAATTAGAAACCTGGACCATAAGTCCTTGACTTTTCAAACTTCACTTTTCATAACACTTCTTTGAATCAATCTTAATCATACCTTGACCATATTTTGTGAATACTCATAATCAATTAACCTCACACCTTCAATTGTTTTGGCTTTGTCCATTGTTAATATGTTTTCATACATTAGCCATATGTTTCAATTACCATAGTGGTTGATGTAAATCTTACCTTATCCTTAGTGAGTTGATTGTAAGTCTTCCATACTTATTATAGGGTTAACCCCTCACTAGTATGTTGAAGCCGTCCTCGCATGGTGGATTGTTGATTCAGGTTGAGTTTTCTCCCATTGGTAATGAAAAGCCTTAGAGCTTGTGTTTTAAAATGAACTCACTAATTTTTGGAAATCTTTTAGCCGAACTACGGCGTTTTGATCCTTACCTTTGATGGAAGGTACGTAGGCAACGGGTTCATCCGTTCAAACACAAAAATAACTAACTTGTACATTCTTTTCTCATCATCCCATACATGTTTGCACAATATGTCAAAAACAAATAAACATTTTTTATACAACAAGTGCGAAAAGGGCTCCCTAGGAGTACCTAGGACGTGATGGGTGCCTAACACCTTCCCATTGCGTAATTTACCCCTTACCCAGACTCTCTGATCTTTTTATTAGTTTTCTACGTGTAAAACTTCTTAGGTTTTTGTTCGCTTTTTAACCAGTCCTTAGGATAAATAAAAGTGCGGTGGCGACTCGATTCATTATATACATTGCTTATGGTTTAATCAATAAATCATATAGCGACGAATACACCGCTACAGATACAAAGCAATGTAGCGCTCCCTCTGAGCATTATCTCTATAGGCCACGTGCATGTCATCGAAATCCCGCATCCTATAAAAGTTAAGAAAGTGATCCTGAAAATACAAACCATTCAAATCTTAGTCTCAATGCAAAATATGATAAAATAAAATAAAAATAAATAAATGCGAAAAAGTAAAATGAAAGAAAAACCATGGGTTGCCTCCCACGCAGCGCTTGTTTAACGTCATTAGCTTGACGATTAGAATTTATACACCTGTAGTAGTAGGAATCGGTGGATCAATCAGGGTGTGGCTTGAGTAGTATGCTGGAATGTCTCCTCCTTCGTAGAGCTTTAGTCTTTGTCCATTTACAATGAATGGACTACAGGTATCGTTCTTGATTTCTACGGCTCCGGATCTCAGAATCTTGGATACTTCGAAAGGACCAGTCCATCTTGAACGTAGCTTTCCAGGGAAGAGTCGTAACCTAGAGTTGAAAAGGAGAACATGATCGCCTATATTGAAGTTTTTCTTTACTATTCTTTTGTCGTGATAGGCTTTTGTCCTCTCTTTATATATTTTTGCATTCTCGTAGGCAGATTGCCTAAGTTCTTCTAATTTATGAATGTCTAGGGTACGCTTTTCTCCAGCGGCTAGGTAGTCTAAATTCAAAGTTTTAATGGCCCAATAGGCCTTATGCTCTAATTTGAAAGGTAGGTGACAGGATTTTCCATAAACTAGTTGATAAGGAGTAGTTCCTATAGGGGTTTTGAAAGCGGTTCTATAGGCCCATAATGCTTCTTGAAGCTTCTGAGACCAGTCTCTCCTAGAAATAGAAACAGTTTTCTCTAGGATTTGTTTTATCTCCCTATTAGATACTTCTACTTGGCCACTAGTCTGTGGATGGTATGGTGTTGCTACTCTATGCCTAACTCCATATTTTCTTAAAATTTTGTCAAATATTCTCGATATAAAGTGTGATCCTCCATCGCTTATGACTAAACGTGGTGTTCCAAATCTAGGGAATATATAGTTTTTAAATAGTTTTATTACTACCCTAGTATCGTTTGTGGGTGCAGCTATAGCTTCAATCCACTTAGACACATAGTCTACAGCTACTAAGATATACCTGTTTCCTAAGGATGGTGGAAAAGGTCCCATGAAATCTATACCCCATACGTCAAAGAGTTCTACTTCCTGAATGTTTCTTAGAGGCATTTCATCACGCCTTGAAATGTTTCCAATGCGTTGGCATCTATCACACTTGACAATGCAAGCATAGACATCACGCCACATGGTAGGCCAAAATAGGCCAGCTTGAAGAATCTTGGCGTATGTCTTAGAGGTGCTCGCATGTCCACCATAAGGTGCTGAATGACAATGCTCGATAATATTATTTACCCCTTCTTCTGGAACGCAACGGCGAAAAATGCCATCTTTACCCCTTTTGAAAAGGAGCGGTTCGTCCCAATAAAGTTTCTCACATCGTGGAAGAATTTCTTCTCGCGGTGGTAATCAAGATCAGGGGGTACTATATCAGCAGCTAGGTAATTAACGAAATCTGCATACCAGGGTACGTCACTTATTGCTAAGGAATTTTGAGGGTGCTCATAAGGATCTAGGTTATTATCTTCAACTGTTTCTACTCTAGCGATCAGTCTATCATAGGCGAAATCATCATTTATGGTTACTAGTTCAGGTTTTAGATGTTCTAGCCTAGAAAGGTGATCGGCTACTACATTTTCAGTGCCTTTTGTATCTCTTATGTCTAAATCAAACTCTTGTAGTAATAGAATCCATCGAAGTAACCTTGGCTTAGCATCTTTTTTACTTAATAGGTAACGAATGGCAGCATGATCGGTGTAAACTATAATTTTTGCTCCTATTAGATAGGATCTAAATTTGTCTATAGCGAAAACTACAGCGAGTAATTCTTTTTCAGTTGTTGCGTAGTTAAGTTGGGCAACATCTAGGGTTCTACTGGCATAATAAATGGCATGTAATTTTTTATCTTTCCTTTGTCCTAGAACGGCTCCAACTGCATAATCACTAGCATCGCACATTATCTCAAAAGGTTCCGACCAATCAGGCGGTTTTATAATGGGTGCAGATACTAATGTTTGCTTTAAAAGATTAAATGCGTCATTACATTTTTCATCGAAAATGAATTCAGCATCTTTCATTAAAAGTCCGGTTAAAGGTTTAGTTATTTTGGAGAGGTCCTTAATAAAACGTCGGTAGAATCCAGCGTGTCCAAGGAAGCTTCAGACTTCTCTAATGGTTTTTGGGGGTTTTAGGTTTTCTATAACTTCTATTTTAGCTTTATCTACCTCACTACCTTTTTCAGAAACTATATGTCCTAAAACTATTCCTTCGGTTACCATGAAATGACATTTTTCCCAGTTTAGCACGAGGTTCACCTCCACGCATCTCTCCAGGAGTTTCTCAAGTTTAGCAAGACAATTGTGGAAATCAAATCCGCAAACCGAGAAATCATCCATAAACACTTCCATGATACCATCTAGGTAATCTGCAAAGATTGACATCATGCAACGTTGGAAAGTAGTTGGGGCATTACAGAGGCCGAACGACATTCGTCTGTAGGCAAAAGTTCCATAAGGGCATGTAAAGGTAGTTTTTTCTTGATCTTCGGGGTGGATAGGTATTTGGAAGAATCCAGAGTATCCATCTAGATAGCAGAAGTAAGAGTGTCTGGCTAGACGCTCCAACATCTGGTCTATAAATGGTAAAGGGAAATGATCCTTCCTAGTTGCTTTATTTAATTTTGTATAATCTATACACATCCGCCATCCTCCTTTTAAACGTTTTGCTACATGTTCGCCTTTATCGTTTTGTACGACTATGATGCCTCCCTTTTTAGGTACTACATGCACAAGGCTCACCCACTTACTATCCGAGATCTGGTAGATTATACCTGCCTCAAGTAACTTAAGAACTTCCTTTTTAACAACATCCCTCATTATAGGGTTTATTCTTCTCAGATGTTCCCTAGAGGGTTTTGAATCTTCTTCGAGCGAAATCCGATGCATGCATACGGATGGGCTTATACCTTTCAGGTCAGAGATATTATATCCTAAGGCTGCGGGGTGTCTTCGTAAAACGTCTAAAAGTTGGTTCGTTTCCTTTTGGCTCAAGGTAGCACTAACTATAATTGGACGGTTCATCTCTTCATCGAGGAACTCATATCTCAGGTTCTTAGGCAGTTCCTTAAGTTCTTAGGTTGGTTTCTTAGGGCATGGCATAGGATCTGGAGTAAGGGATAAACATTCGTAAAGGTTATCATTGATGTAGGGTTTCTTAAAGTCATCATCTTTCTTTATGAGAGTTGATATTAACTTAATTGTTTTTATAATTTCTTTTTGTTCTAATTCTCTAACACATTCATCAGTGATGTCTAAGGCATAACACAAGTCTCCCATCACAGGTGCCATAAGAAATTTCGAAAGTATAAATTCTATTTTCTCGTCACCTACCTCAAATGTCAACTTTCCTTTCTTAACATCTATTATGGCTCCTACAGTCGATAAGAATGGTCTACCTAGAAGGATTGGTATATCATTGTCCTCTTTGATGTCCATGACAACAAAATCAGTAGGGATAAATAACTGACCTATCCTAACAGGAACATCTTCTAAAATGCCTATCGGATATTTAACAGATCTATCGGCTAACTGAAGTGACATCTTAGTGGGCTGTAATTCTCCTAAGTTTAACCTCTCACAAACTGCTAAAGGCATTAAGCTCACACTAGCTCCTAAGTCTAGAAAAGCTTTTTCGATGACATGATTACCCAGAAGGCAAGGAATGGAGAAATTTCCAGGATCTTTATCTTTCTTTGCTAATTTGTCCTCGGAAATAACATTACATTCCAAAGGCTTCGGATCGTCAAGTCTACGTTTGTTGGTACGGATGTCTTTGAGAAACTTTGCATAAGAAGGTATTTGGGTGATGGCTTCTGTGAAAGGGATTTCTACATGAAGTTTTTCTATAACTTTAATAAATTTTTGATACTGTTTATTGATCTGGGTTTGTTTGAGTCTTTGGGGATATGGTATAGGTGGTTTATATGGCGGGGGTGGTATGTAAGTTTTATCTTTAGGTTCTTCTCCTTTTTCTCGACCTTCCTGGTTTTCAGATTCCTCTGGTTCCTTTACTTCGTCCGTGGGCTTGGTACATTCCTTATAAGTTTCGGGTTCACTCAATCTAGGGTTTGGTGGCTCATCATAAGCGTTCCCACTTCGTAGGGTAATGACATTGGCTTGTCCTCTCGGATTTTATTGAGGTTGTCCAAGGAATTGTCCACCAGGAGTAGTCTGAGGGGCTTGGTTTAAAGCTACCTGAGAGATCTGGGTTTCAAGCATCTTGGTATGAGTAACTATTTGGTCAACCTTGGTTCCTAACTGAATAATCAATTCGTTAACATGAATGTTTTGGTTCATGAACTCCTTGTTTTGTTGGGTTTGAGCAGTGATAAATTTTGCAACATTAGGGAACAAGACAATCCTGTATACACAAAGAGCCAACACAACATTGAAACCCCTCCAATCACCATCTTCAAGCTTCTTCTTAGCTTCTCCCACAAGGAAACTCAGATGAAAACCACTGACTCCTCCCTTCTGACACATATTAGACTTCAAGACTGATTTCCCCAAATATTTGGCTGAAGCAACCATGCTGAGATCGGGCAGAAACTCAGAACTGTAGAATAGTAACTGCGACTTGATAGGAACTCTGAGAAAACTGGCAACCTCCTCCAAAGTAGGGACCAAGATATAATCTGGGAATGTAAAACACCTCAATGGAGGGTCATAAAACTGCATCAATGTAAAGAGAGCATCGTGTTGATCTTTGGAGAGAACCGTGACGAAGCTTAGAATCAACCCATAATCCTTCCGGAATCTTTCTAAAGAATCATGATCCATTAACTCCATCAGCTGTTGAATGGGATCCAAACAAACCACATGAAATTTGTAGGCGACATGTCTCTTTCTACCAATATCCATCTTAGGAGGACCAGAAAACCCCGACTAGAATCAAGAAGAAGATATAAACCCCTATAAATAGATAAAAATGTGTTAAATGATGCGAATGCAAAATGATGTGATGCAATGCAGTGACATGGAAATCAGGATTGCTGTATCTGCTTGAACAACTGTCGGGTCGCACTGTCTGAAGAGAAACCCACTGAGGAATATAATACGAGATCAAAGCTTTGCTCCAGAAAACCGGGTTGGTTGAAGGTTAAGGTTTCCTGAATTTAGCCCGCCCCTTACTGGTAGGTTCAAAGAACAAAAGTTTGTCAGCTTCAGCCCTTCAGTCGAGAATAATACGTTTACCACTGAAGGTTTGGCATTATTACGAGACAAAAGACCTTCACTGACTCCCCTCAACAGGACATCCTAAAAGCAAGTTCCCAGCCTCGGGGTCCTCGGATTGAGCAGCGAGAATGCGCCCACCAGAGCTAACATAAACGCGTCTTGGAGGAGAGGCCTCGGCTGAGTCCTCAGGAAATGGTCACCAAAGTCAACGATTTCTAGAGGAACATCCTGTCATTATGGAACACCCATAGGACAGAATATATCCAAAAGAAACCTCGTTTGGGTGTGGGTCTTCATGAATGACTTAATGTAGCAACATGTCACGCAAGCCTCATGACTATCCATTCTAAAACCTGTGTGTACGCTCAAGCCTGGGTAGTGGGCTTATCTCTCATGGAACAACCCATCCCAACAAACAACCAACCCAACAGCAGATACAGCAATCATATGTACATAATGCAATAAGATAAAGCAGATAAATGCTGAAAGTAAATAACTGTACAAAAGAATAAACACCCAACAAACAAGAAACTACAAAAGCTAGGAGGGACTCGCATAGGGAAACCGGGTCCCCAGCAGAGTCGCCAGTTGTCGCAACTAGGATGCGAAAAAAACAACCGGCGAAGAAAAGAAGACAAAAGAGTCGCCACCATTCGTTATTTATCCCAAAGGAGGGAAAGGAAACGATCGAAGAAAACCTGAAGAGAAGGAAAAGACAAGGTCTCGCAACCAAATCTTGGGTTCGGGAGTCGGTTATGCGAAGGGAAGGTATTAGCACCCCTACGCATCCGTAGTACTCTATAGGATCCACTCTTGTTGTTCTCGTCTAAAGGGTGTGTGTTTATCTAAGGTACTATTTACTAAAAGAAAGGTCAAAAGAAAATGACTCGCAAGGATGTCGCATCCACTGCCTACGTATCTCATCTGAATATGAGAATCAGAGTCTTCGTAGCTCGGCTACCTATGGGTTAAAGAGAAGTGTGCTCGCTAAGACATCGCGTCTTATGCCTACGTATCTCATCTGGAATGAGAATCAGAGAAAAACGTAGTTCAGCTAACTACGGGAGCAAGGGTCTCGATTACAACTAGGGCAAGAGAAAGGGAAGGTCTCGATCGCAGCGAGGGCAAGAGAAAAGAATCGCAACAAGGGAGAAATCAAACAAGGATTAGTTGTTAGTCGTCAGTCAAACTCGGCAAGACATCGCATCTCGTGCCTACGTATCTCATCTGAACATGAGAATCAGAGTTGTCGTAGTTCGCCTAACTAGGGGTTAAGGGTTGCCATCTGAACATGGACTTACAAAAGGAGGACACCAGCTGTGTCACAGGAGGGTGGGCAATGTGTTCAACGTCCTAGCAGTAGGTGTCGCAGCTCGCTGAATCGAGTCTTAGGCAGTTACCTCTTTGCAATAGAATGGATTGACATGCCACAAGATCGGAGACGCACGGAAGGTCTAAGAGTGGGGAAGCTCTGCCCTAGAGTTGTCATGCAATGTGGACCTATGTGTTAGGATTTACAAATGGGAACATCTACCTAATGTTAGCATGCAAAGAATAAGGGGTTTCTACCTATGTTATCATACAAAGGGCTCTACCTAATTGGTGCTACCTAAACGGAACAAGAGTCGACGGATGGAGCAAGGAGAGGAGCCACGGATAAGGGTAGATGGCGATGCCAAAAGCAATCGACTTACAGGTAGATGGCGATGCCTGAAGCAATCGACTTACAAGAGAAATGGCGATGCATGAAGCAATCGACTTACAAAAGGATGGATGAATACGTGTTGGTTCTGTTAAGTTTTGAAAATGATTACTCGACGTTGGATCGAGTTTTTGACCTTGTTTTGAAATGGTTATGGGACGTTCGTTTTAAGTCTTGTATTAACAAATGAATAAAGAATGAAAGAATAAATATTATACACTTCATAGGAGAGGGGTACATTTGTTATGAATAGGGATTGTTCATGGCAATCAAACAATAAGAATATATGCCCCATACATCATACAAGTAGGCAACAATTATCAATCAAGTCAGATAAATAAACAGGTATATAATCAAATCAAATTATCAAAGAATGAAATGAAGGATCACTAAACAATGCATGGGAAGTATGAACATGTTAAGCAGTCAAACAATATTAAGCATGGATGAAAGAAACAAGTATAAAAGATGATAGATGAATCAAACAGATGAAACTATGCACACAAAGGATCACTGAATAATTTAATCGGGAAATGAGGTAAGGGCCAAATAAAATCAAGATGAAAGGCCTCTAACACATGGCCTATGAGATAAACAAGGGAGGATCAAAAGATCTCTTCAATTGCCATAAGCAATCCCTAAGTCAAACATCGATCATAGAAAAGTCAACTGAAAAATTCAAGTCAACTTAAAAATTAACAAATAAATAGCAAATTAATCAAGAAAATTATGAAAAATTAAACTAAATGAGGTGGGGTCAGGACATCATCATCCCCCAAAACGATTTCAAAAATAATGAAGATTGGTATGTGAATTAATTGAAATAAGGCAGAAGTCAAACTAAAGGTCAACCAACCAAAACAATTATCAAATAAATAGAAAATGGTGAAATAAAAATCCAAGAAAAGGTCAGGTTGACCATGGGACAGTGGTCAACCCTCATCCCAAAAATCAGAACCTAAAAATAATTTTAAGTCATGAAAATAAAAATCAATAAAAAATGTATGCTAATATGAACCATTTAGAATTAATAATTAAAATAAAATATTAACATTAAATAAATACGAAAATAAAAATTAAATAAAATTAAATAAGACATCAAGAATGTGGAAAATATTTTTTGGGATTTTATGGACAAAGGAAATATTTTAAAATAATAAAAATCAAAACAGAAATTAAAATTGAAATAAAAAAGGAAAATGAAAATGTGAAGTGCTGATGTGTTGATGGGCCTTGCAAAGGGAGGGTGTGAAGAGCGAATGATTCAGGGCCCAGTCCAAACAATTATTTAAAACCCAATGTGACTTAATTAAAGTGACCATTTTAATTGAATAAATCATGTGGACATGCATGTCAATCGGTCAACTTGTGTTTAATTCACAAAAGGACAAAAAGATCATGGGATGCCAGGATTAGAACCAAAAGCAATGGATCCAGCGGTCCTCAAGGAGACACGCCATCATCTCCTTCATTGGACCAGAAAAGCCCTAACACCATGCAATGCACATGCGAAAACCAGTGGATTTTCTCCAACTTCAACTCAAAAATGCAACCAACGTAGTGCACCAAATGGCATGACATAAAAACCAAAGTTCAAGTATGAAATGTGAGGTTCATCATGGTATCTTATTTTAGGTAAAATGGTGACTTAAACATAGAGAAAAATTGACCAAAAAATGACCACATGAACACGGGCATGGAGAAATCAATAACATAAATCAAGCAACACAAACAATGCCTCATACTGAGGACTTCAGAAACAAGCATGGCATATATTAACATGGAAAACAAAATGATGATGAGCATAAGCATAGCATGGTAATGTCATGATAAACAGTTATGAACAATCATGATATTCATGGCCATGGAAGATGGAGTAAGGAGGTTACCTAGTGGAAGTTAGTCCACTGCTTCTTGGTAATGGAGGAGATGGAAGAAGAATGCTGCTTCTTGGTGCTTCACTTCAAGAACTTGTGAAATGGAAGAGGAATGAAAACAGATCTTGAAACTTGCATTGCTCGAAAATTCCAAAACGATTCTCCTCAGATTAAGGTTTAAGTGTCTTAAGTATGATGGATCAAGGTGTCTAATGGGCTGAAAAATGGTCTGATTTGGTTATGTGCATTTGAAGCAAAAGTGAGGTGGTGTGAGCAAGTTTCTTATTTTGGTAAAATTTGAATGAGTGGGAATAAAAGTGCATGGACAAAAGAGGTAAAAACATGGGCTGGTTGGTTTTGCAGCATGGCATGGCTTGGCTTGTGCAACATGAAATCAGTCCAAGATAATGACTTTGTAGCCATATATCTTAATGAGAACATGACCAATTGGCAAGACAATGCAAACAGCAGAAAGAGTTCATGGAGCTTAACATCTTTCATGTTGAGCACAAATGGAAGTGATGAATGGAAGAAGGTGAAAAATGGGCTTAAAGTTCAGGTTTCATCATGCCAAAAAGGTTGGGCCAGTTTGGCCTAACATGCTGCCTAGAAATTCAAATCATGATGCCAACTTTAGATGAATGCATCTCTCAAACCATGGATCCAAATGAGATGATTCCAAAAGGATGTGAAAGAGGACCTGGAAAGGTGCAATTGTTATGAAGAAAGTATTTTCAAAAGATGCCTTGAAATGCAAGAAAACTGGCCAAGAAGTCTTGACAAACTTTGAAGATCTTTTGTCCTAAAAAAATGTCTCACTTTGACTAAGCATAACTTTCTCAATTTTAATCCAAATGGAACAAACTTTATATTTCTAGAAAGCTTGGAAAAAGAGGAACAACTTTCATGTTGCTGAAATTTTCAAATGGAGTTTTTATCTTGATGGAAAATGGGCTCAAAGTGAGTGCAACAATCATGAAAACTTGCCCTAAATGGAAAGTCAACCATTTCCAAATTAAGTAACTTTTCCAATTCCTGATTAAATGATGAATCCATGATCCAACCTTGATCAAATTTCACATGTAGGCTCCCTTAGGCATGGATTTTGAGATTCCACTCTCAAAATGTCAGGAGTTGACTTTTCTGGCCCCACAGTTGACTTTTCCCAAACTTTCTGATTCCCGATTCCATCGATCAATTGAAGCACTTCTAGCTCAAATAAAGAGCTGATTTTTTGTACGTAGACCCTTGTGAACATATGGAGGGCCATGGAAAAGAGTTTCACCCAAAGAATCAGAAATAAACTGATTTTATACCAAACCCTAATTTAGGGCAAAATTGATGAGGGACTGATTGCACTGATTGCCAATGGATCTTTCTGAGATAATTGTGAATCTTCCTAGGCCAAGATGCCTCTCTAATCATGACATGGATGAGCCCCTCTACTTCCAACCAAACATTTACTGTTGCAAGTAGCCATGAAACCCTAATTTCTTGATTAAATCCAGATGAACACTCTGATAGCTCTGAACCCTTCACTGATGAACTGAGGACCATAATAAGACACCTGGAGCCCCCTGAGACCCTTGAGGCTTGTATATTTAGAAAATGAAGTTCCATTCTCAATCTTGCTTTGTGTGGGCTCCTTCTGTTAAATAGCGATCAATCAAAATCTGATTTCCATGTCACTAATGCAGTATGCAATGAGTATGACCTAGTATGATGCCAATGAAATGTAAAACATAATCCCATGCTTCCAGGAAAAATGAAGGGTAAATTTTGGGGTATTACACACCTGCATAATGATTTTCCTTGTTTGAATTCTAAAATCTCTTTATATCCAAAATCATTATGCAGGTTGATCAAACCCATTGAACATAATGATCCAACACCATCTCCCAACTTTGAATTCCCTGTATTTGAGGCGGAAGAAGATGATGTTGAAGAGATTCCTGATGAGATCACCCGTCTACTTGAGCATGAAGAGAAGATCATTCAGCCGCATCTTGAGAATCTGGAAACATTCAACTTGGGGTCTGAAGGTTGTGTGCGGGAAGTGAAGATTGGGGCACTCCTGGAAGAATCTGTTAAGAAGGGGTTGATTGAGTTGCTACGAGAATATGTCGACGTCTTCGCCTGGTCATATGAAGACATGCCTGGTCTGGATACTGATACTGTGCAACATTTCCTGCCTTTGAAGCCTGAGTTTGTGCCTGTGAAGCAGAAGCTCAAAAGAACTCATCCCGATATGGCAGTGAAGATCAAAGAGGAAGTTCAGAAGCAAATTGATGCGGGGTTTCTGGTGACTTCTACATATCCTCAATGGGTGGCCAATATTGTGCCCGTGCCTAAGAAAGATGGAAAAGTCCGAATGTGTGTGGACTATAGAGACTTGAATAAAGCTAGTCCGAAAGATGATTTCCCTCTACCACATAGTGATATGTTGGTAGATAATACAGCTAAATTCAATGTCTTTTCATTTATGGACGGATTTTCCGGATATAACCAGATTAAAATGGCACCTGAGGATATGGAGAAGACAACATTCATCACACCTTGGGGAACATTCTGTTATCAAGTGATGCCCTTCAGTTTGAAGAACGCCGGAACCACGTATCAACGAGTTATGACTACCTTGTGTCGCACCTCAAAAAAAATGGGGATACGACTTCAAAGCGAAGCGCGATCGCACGCTCGCAATGATGGACTGAACAGAGTCGCCACCGAACTTTATTTATTCCTAAAAAGGAAAGGGGAAATATCGATAAAACCCAAGAAAAAAACGACAATGATTATTGGTCGTCGCAACCAAATCAGGGTTCGGGAGTCGATTACGTGAGGGGAAGGTATTAGCACCCCTCACGTCCGTTGTACTCAACGGGAACCATTAGGTCAGTTGTGTGCGTTAATGTTAGTTTGAAATGTTAGGCTTTTCGGTTTATTAGGTGGGAAAGAAAGAATAGAAGAAAGGAGAATATTTTTGGATTTTTTTTAACGAAGGACTAAACATAAGTTTTTTATTATTGGGCCTGACAAGATTTACAAATCCTGCTCCTACGTATCTCAATACAGAAGTCAAGGCTTACGTAGTTCTGGGTAGAAAATGTTTGTTTGTTGGTCGATTTTAGCAAAAGCTGCTTTGTGTCTAATCGACGAAAACATTGTTGGACTACCCAAAACAGGTGGAGAAACATTGCCTTGCATTGTTTTGAAACAAAGTACCTTTCGTTTGAAAAAGGTTTAAGAGTCAATCGCACGGCGGCGAGAAAAGAGTTTGATTGGTTGGATGTATTTTGAGTGATGGCGAGAACTTGGATGAGCGAGATATACATCTCGAATCCTAGTCTCAGGAGTGCGTGGTATACACCACGTTCCATTTCCATCTTATTTGCAAAAAATGTTTAATAAGAATTAAGTGTTTTGAATTTGATCGAGAAAGGGTTTGAAGAAACCGCATTGACAATTTTAGACGATGGCGAGAGCCAAGATAGGCGAGACATACGTCTGGAATCTTAACCTCAGGAGTGCATGGTATACACCATGTTCCATTTCCATCTTTATTGAAAAAGTGTTAAGGTAGGAATTAGGTATTTTGAAGTTTGAAAGACGAGTACTTGTGACTTACAAGTTCTTACAACTTGGGTCTAATACTCGGGACTACGTCTGGACATTCCACCCAGGCAGTCTGTTTCTTTCCAATATTGCTAAGAAAATGATTCGAATATTTACGAATGTTTTGGAGGGAAGACGAATATTTATGGCTTGCAAGCTCTTACAGCTTGAGCCCAATATTCGGGATTACGACTGGATATTCCCTCCAGGTAATCTTTTTCTTCACGTTTTATTTAGAAAATGACTTGAATATTAGAGTGTTAAAGAGAAGACGAATATTAACGGCTTGCAAGCTCTTACAACTTGAGCCTAATATTCGGGATTATAACTGGATATTCCCTCCAGGATAATCTTTTTCTTCACGTTTTAGAAAAGATTTTGAATATTGGATTAAAATAATCAAAGTACATTAAAATCGATATTTAATAATTAAAATAAAATTAAAGGGTAAACATTAGGAGGGGATTAAAACAAAAATGTGAAATAGAAATTAAAGTTTTGCAAAAATCAAATATGGCACATATGGGAATTGAACCCAAGACCAAGGGCTTGCCAAAGCATCCCTTTACCAACTCCACCAGACAAGCATCCTTGTGATATAGCCTCAAGCGCTAATACATAACATAAAAAAAGGATCAAGCTTTAAATAAAACACAAAGTTAAAACAGTAGCAGGTCCTTTTAAACAGATTCATTTTAATGCACACCTGCTACAAGAAACAAATGGATTTAACCTTCTGCAAAAAAAATAAAAAAATATTCCTTCCATGGACTGTGAACCGTACATCATCTCTCATGCAATGCAACTATGTCCGAACAACAACAATCAACAAAAAAAATAACCAGAACTCAAACTCCTTTCATTTTCGATATCTTTATTTCCTAAGCAAGTCAGCTATGAACGCACCTGATGTCGAGTGACGATGTTGTGTGATGTCGATACTAGATTCTTGGACCGCGTCGAAAATGATTATACCGTGGTGGCGGTTATAGTGACGTCCCTGTTGTTGCAGCTTGTTATCTTTTCGAGCACCAAAGTCTTCAACGAGTGAGATGAATGGCAACTCCAATTTTTGTATTGCTGTTACCTAACCACAAACTAGCGGATCCATGTCATCGAAGAGGTCGTAACGTTGTAGAAGATTACGGTGGTAATGGTGGTTATGTTTGGATATAATGAGAGCCAAGATGGAAGATGCGATGGTTGTTGAAAAAATGAGATTTTGGGGTGGGTGGTTCAACGGTAGGATTTTATTTGTGTGAACAGTCAGCTCTTTGTATTCTTGCAGAATTCTCTCTTCCTTGTTAGTGATCAGTGGCGGCTACTCTAAGGAATTAGGGTTTTTCGGGTCTCTCTCCTTTGTGAACAGTAGCCTCTCTTTTATATGTGGCTCCTCTCCTCCCTGCTGTGCTGCTGTCCTTCCTCAGAGTAGTGGGAAGTGTCTATACGGAAGATGTTTTGAATTTTGTCCATATTCAACTTGTGGTCCCCTTCTCAATTCTCTTTATTTCCAAAACTTCACTGTTGGTAAGGAAACAATTCACCACTGTAACTCACTTGAATATGTGTTTTTTCCTTTTCTTGGAATTTGGACTGATTTTATATGGTGTTGTTGTGGCAGCTTAACACGGTTTTGGTTTGATCTTTGCAGGGCTACGGTTGTGAATTGAGGTGCTGATGATGATAAGTCGTGCTGACCAGATGGAAATGAAAGGTATGGAAATCTCAGATGTTGGCTCAGAGTAGGATTCTATCTTGCTTATGCAGCAGCTCAGTTCATGCCACAAGGATTCTAATGCTGAATTGACTTGATCTTTGAAGGCAAGCTTTTGTGCAACCTTCAAGGATGATGAGTAGCCTTGTAGTGCTCGAGACTCGCCAAACAAATGCCAGCATTACTCGTATTTGCGCAACCTCCTGCTCTACGATGTCGCCAGCTTGAGAAAGAGCTTCTTAAAATTGTGGCATGAATGTCTCTGATTACGGCTATCATAGGAAATACAACGAGAGTAACCTAAGCCAAATTCCAAACAGCGGTAAACCCGTCAACAAAACCAGAAACAAAAGTAGTCATGTAGTGAATGAAATTTCTCAACTTCTCACTAACGGCATCCTGGACCATGACAGCATCAATATTGATTGCGAAAACAAATGTCTGAATTTCGAACCTCAGTTTCGAAGACTTCAATGTCTTGTTTCAATGCAGCTTCGAGATACTTGATTCTCATCTTGGTTGACTATCGCTCTCTTATAGCATTCCGTGTGCTATTCTTTGTTGTGAGCATTTGACAACAAAACCAACAGTACGGTCCAGAAAAGATCCAGAATTGGACATAATTGTGGACTTTGGATCTCCGGTCTCTATGGGAAACTATAACATTCTATGAAGCGGCTGATAGTAACTGCCCATTTCCATTTCCGAAGACTAACCGGAGATATACACTTAGTAATTAAGTGATACTGCAGGATCAATCCAACTTCTTTGCTGCAGAAGATTGTTGGTGCAATTTGTCTGCTGAGTTGTAGAACTGCAGTACATGGAATCAATTGGCCTTTTGGGAAAATTACACCATTTGATCCTACAAAAATTGGACCTTCATCGGATGAAAGTCCATATGAAAAAAGAACTAATATCCTGGACCTCATAGTCTCTCACACGGTATACGGGGTTGAGCATAGCATACTGTAGAGCATAACCACGAGCTACACACTCACTTGCATTCAGCTTTCGACTAGGTTCTCTTTTGAATAGAGAGGTTAATAATGTACTTACAACTGGAATCCTAGAACCTGAACCAACTAGTTCTACAGAAACAATCTTCTCTGCATTCAAGCCTGATTCAAGTAATGCTTGGCTGCAAGGTTTAGAAATTCTCTCCAATAATCCCGATGCGAGACTCTCAAATTCTTCCCGTGTGATAAAGCCCTTAAAATCTTTCTCATCCATCAAACACTCAATATTTAGCGGTGCCTCTGGATTTGCACTCAAAACTTTCTTCAATTTCTCACATGCTGCACGCAGCCTAATGCATGCCTTGGCATTAGAATACACATCAATGTTGTATTGTTCCTTGAATTTTTCCGCAAAAATGAGTAAATAGAACCTCGTCAAAGTCCCTCCCACCTAAACTCCTGTCAAAAGTATGGGAAAGTATCTTCATTTGCATGAACTGAAACGCTGCAATGCAGACCTGAGTATCGCATTGACCAATGTCGATAAATGCAACATATGTTGAACCCTCGCTTTGAAAATTCGTTTTGTAAATTCCATAACTAAGGGCAGTTGCAGTACAATCATGGATCAATCTCAAAGGCTTTAACCCAACAATTTTTGTCGCATCACGATAAGCTCGTCTCTGCAAGTCGGTGAAGTATGACGGGATACCAATAACACAATCCCAGACAGGTGCCTCCAAATTTTTTTCTGTCATAGCAATTGTTCTTGTGCTGCATTTTCTTCTTAGATAGTTCCGTTTAAGCTTTATACTTTGGTAAAAAGATCCCGCGACAGTCTTGGAATATCTGTTACGGAAGTACACAGCGAAGAATACGACAGAGTTGAGGTGGCCGAAAAATGGGAAATGGTGGCGACGGTATCATTGCAGAATTGACATGGCTTTGAGATGCTGAGAATAGAATTTGGAGGAGGTTCTGCATTGTGATTAGCAGATAGTTTACCGTCAATGCCATTTGGTTGATTTGCGACGTTTGTAACTATTCTCGTTACCATTTCTGCTATGCGGCTTTGGTGCAGGTTCTCTTGTGCTTTTGTGCTGCCACCGGCCGACGGTTAATGTTAATGAGGCGGCGCCTGATAATGATGAGGATGAATATACAACATGTAATGTTGTGGATACATCATCATATGCTGCTTGAGTGGATTCTAAAACTTTCCTCCAGTTCACCAAGGAACATTACCTCTTTTGCACTAATAGTTACAGGCCAATATTTCAAAAGACCTCTGATCACAATATCAGCTAACTTGACATCTTTCTCAACAAATTGTGTAACACAATAAGAAAACTGTTGGTGATACATAGAGACACACGTTGGCTTGTGAAGTGGGGTTAATGCACAGATAAGGAATGGCTTATGCTCTTCCTTCAAAGGCAAAGCAAATTCGTTAATTATACTACCCAAAAAGTCCAGCATTCTGTAATTCCATTGTGTTTTTCTGTCTCAAGTATGAACTGATAAAGGATGTTATTGATCGCTTTTCTAATGAACGGGCGGTGTACCATGAACTTCCCATAAATACGGTGGAGAATAGTCTTCAAGTATTCCCTTTCTCTCTATAGAGAACTTCATACACAATCTGCAGATGACTCCATGCCGGTTCCAATGCAGGTTCCTCTTCTTCAGGATCATATGTGAAATTCTGGTGTAGTCAGAATTCAGATGTTCTACTCCAAGTCATGACATCTGATCCAACATTGTAACTAATACAGCAAGATAGTTATTAACCACTGTACTAATATGCACACGTTCACAGATGTCACGACATCTCTTTCTATGTCTCCCTAGAATGGATGAACACCAGGTTCTGTGCATCAGGGAGAAAGACTCAACAGAGATCAATCCTAGCACTCACTTCTGTTGTTTTCTTACACTGTTATCAGCATGATGTCTTACTGTTGATTTTGGACATCATCTGTTACATTGTTCCTGTGTGTTTGTCTTTTACATGTATTTCCTAAATGAACACGTTAATCTAATTACCACTTATTAGATTGCTAACAACTAGGCTATTTGTTAGGTTCATTAATTGTAGGTTAGTAGTTGGTTTCCTGGATTTTAGCTCAGCTGTTGAATCCCTGAAGAATAGCCTGAGAAAAATACTGAAACAGAAAAACCAATCAACCTACACTTTAGCACATGCTGTTGGGAATGAATGTCACAACATTCAGTTCAACATCCAGAACATAGCTCGTTCTGTTATGTTCCTGGAAACGAACTGTGCTAAGTTAGCAGTACTGTAAACGACCAACTAGTCTCTACTTCAGTCTCAGCCTTCAGTATCAACTGTCAAAACATCCAGTTTGACAGTTTCACAATGATCCTTCAGCCAGGTCTGTTATCCTTGAATAGAACGGACTTAAATAAATACTGAACTGAAATTAACCTGCTTATTATTCAGTATACACTGTCACTGATGAATGTTACAACATTCTGATTGACATTCAAACAGAAGGCTATATACCAGGTCTGTTATCATCTTGATAAGCTGACTAGAATACCTGCTGAGTTATGACAGTAATAAAAACACATGCAAAAGGAATACAAACACAGGAAATTGTTAACCCAGTTCAGTCCAACATGACCTACATCTGGGGGCTACCAAGCCAGGAAGAAGATCCACTATTAGCAGTATTAATTCAGAGTTAAACTCACCCGTTTACAACTCTTCACTTAATCCCTACCCAATGCAATATATACCTAGGAACTCCTAGATAGAAACCTCCAGTTTCCATTCCTATCACTACAAATACAATGTAATGTTAACACACCTTGAACTTGCTTCACAGCTTCATTCAAGAACAAAATCACTCTTGCCTACAGGCTTTGAGTTACAAAAACTCTCAGCTTTTACCACTGAGAAACATATGGTAACCTTCCCACAAGTTGGGAGGTTTACCTCACACACACCCCTAAAAATTCATTCTAAGAGGCTTACAAATACTAGGTTACAATGTGCTATTTATAACCTAATCACCCAACTGGATTTGGGCCTTCAGAAATCGCAGCAGACTTGTTCTTTGCTGTTACAACTTCAGCAGAAAAATTCTGCTACAAACAAGGTCTTCAATCCTAGAATCTCTCCATATATATCTCCATATTTTGAGCCTATATATCTTCTGATTCAGTCTTCAAGACCTCCACATGGGAGTTAGGATATTCACCAAATATCCTTACTAATCCCAGAATAAATACTGAATTAATTAATTCAGTTTTCTACACATGTACGATGTCACAGGCATGATGTCGTGACATCGTACATGACATGTTGGTCCAGATGTTGAACTTCTTCAACCCAACATATTAAAACAGCAAAGATGATTACATTATTTGTTTTACAAAATTAATGCCAATCCTAAGGAATTAACAATATGCTTCCGCAAGCTTACCATCATGATTCGAACACGGTAGAGTTTGAAACAATTTTGCCGCTGCCATCTTAGTGATCTCCTGCATTGTCGCTTCACTGAACTTTGAATTCACAGCTGAAATATAATCAACAAGTTCAAGCAAAGTTTGCCTCTCTCCAATGATACGATCCCTGTTCCTTCTACTACCGGCAAGAACTTTTGGTATTTTCCTTTAACTTGTTCTACTTCTGCAGGTTCGGCAGTTTTATGCAGAATGGCTTTTGGTCGTAGTCAAAACCGTGCTCTCACACCAAGCTTCCTAACAACATCATCAAACTGTGGCAACTGAACTTACAATGGGACTCAATCATTCTATGGCATCTGTAGCATGATTAACGGTATTGGAATCACTACTTAAATTAAGGACTTCATCCCAGGGACAAACTGATGTTGATATTCAAATCCCGCTTGTGGGGGGCATCATGGTTGGTGGTCCTCTGGTAATTGTCTCATTCATTCCTTCTGGACCAATGCCTTGTTGGAATGTACCAGCAATCTCATCCACGTTTTCATTTCTTCAATTATGCAGGGTAGCCTTGGTTTCAAACTCTTGCGCTTTCCAGAACTGCTAGAGTTAGAATTAAATCCATCCCAAAGCGTTTGGACAGAAGATGTAAATTGATCATCGCAATTTGGTCGGCGCTCAGGAAAGTGGCATTGGAAGGTAGCAACTTGAGTTCGATTTGGTCTAATTCTTGCAGGGCCACAGTTGTGTTTGCTGTAGTGACAACGCCGACATTCACTTACGGTAAGCTTTTTCTTCTTTGTTCAAGCTTTTCATGGCATATGACAGAGTTGGTGAATTTATGCATAATTGCTGCATTTGATGTTTTCTCAATCTCTTCCTCTGTGCAGCCTTTAGCGTTATCACGTTCAAGAAGGGAAGCTTGACAGCGCCTTTTAGCTCCGTCAAGTAATTCAACCAATCGAACTGTCTCGGTGCTGCGAGTCTGGAATAGTTTTCCATCGTCGCCAAGAACAAGGCCAAAACTACATGAGTGCATTTTGGATATCCATTTCCATCCTTTGGGAGTCACCCTGCACGCCTGTAATCCTTAAAGAGCATGTTAAAATGTTGCCACTGCCCAACATCTGTAACATATATATTCCATTCAATATTTTCGACATTCAGACGGTACCAAATTGATGTTAGATCAGTTGAAGAGTAGTTGTAACCACCATCTCTTTTCACAGCAATCTCTAAGGAAACAGGTTGTTCTTGAGCATGAAGCTTGGTGATACCTAATTCATCGCCACGACATCCACATAGCAAAGAACTCACATCCCTCCTCCACCACCTGATGAGCCAATAATGACTGGTTGATTCCACCATTTATCACGAGCCTATAAGCTGCATCGGCAACCGCAAAGGGATGTGGACTTAAATCAACAAATGTTGCTCCTCGGTATAGAAACAGAAGCCATTGTGGAATTGGTCTCTGAGAATCGGTCTGTAATCTGTCATGCTGTTGATGTGAAGAGTCAGGACTTGACTGATGTAATTCAGAAACACCATGATGGTTTTCAGCTATTGGAGGCTTACTAACATCATCGGGCTGAATAAAAGGTCTTGAATTTAAATTGGAAGGTGTTTTCATGTTACTGTTAGCCCAAACTGATTGTTGTTTGCTGCCATCAGTAGTTGAAGGTTGCTCATTTCCAGATAACTGTCCCATATTCCGAAAACCAAAACCAGTCCACTCCTCCTGGATACCCATGTCACTACTAGGTGTTTCTGCTACAGCAGACTGCAGAAGCACACTCCAACTCCCACTCTGAAGGGATGGAAATCCACTAGAACTATCTGTATCATCCACGTTATTAATGTCACTTATATTTGTACCAAATCCATCCCATAGGCTGTCATCTGAGCCAAACAAAATCTTCTCTTCAGTTGGATCTAGTCTAGCTACGTTCTGTGAAGGAGGAACTTGCACTATCTTGTCTTGTGATGATAGCTCTGAAGATCCAGCTAGTTCTTGTCTCCTGTTAAAATCTTGCATTGATACAAATCTTTGCTCGTGATTCATTTGCTGCAAGTTTTCCACATTGACTCTACTATTTATACCAAGAGCAGTAGGTCCAAACATGCTCTTTTCTTGAATATTATGTCTTGAAACTAAAGGTCCATCATTTGTGTTATTCTGATCTGATTTTTGGAATTGAGTTGCTGAAGTTCAGCTTCCAAATGATCGAGACTGGAAAACGATTCATTGTGCTGCTGAGAGTGTATTTCTTCAGATTTAAGACCGACACTGATCTTCTGTTTCATGACTAGAGCATCTGATTCTGCTGTGTTTAAAGATGCTTGAATCATATATAGAAGATCTGAAATTCTTGATTTGTCAAACTCTACATCTGCGACCAGTTGCTTGAGATGGACCAGCTCCTGCCTGTTCATATCAGAATCTTGCACGTGGAGTTGGTATCTCACCTTGTTGTGTGGGGCGAGACCATTCCATAGTTTGTAAATAGAGAACATGTAAATCATTGTAGCAAGTTGCATGTGAACCCCCTCCGAAGATGAGTAAGTATCGCTCCACATGTCCAGTAACAGCATGATCAGACCTTGGGGAAGGAGGCACTCCAACGACATCAATTTCGTCCCAAGTCATAGTTTCCAAGTCTAGAATATGCAGATCATTCAAGAGAGTCCTTTTTGCATCTTAGAAACTTCATGTATTCATGTGATGAGATGTTTTTTTTTATAAGTTATTCATATGCCATGTACATGGATAATTATGATTGAATGAATGAACGAAGTAATCGAACTATGAATGAGTATGTGGAAATTCTTGAATATGAATGAAAAATTTTCCAATGTAATGAAGAAATATGAATGAAAATTTTGAATGTGAAATGTAGAATCTTGAATGTGAAATGGAGAATATAAATGTGAATGAAGAAATATGTATGAAATTTCTTTGAATTATGAATGAATGAAAAATCTCTCAATATGAAGTGAAGAGTTTTAAACGTGAAATGGTCATGAGGAGAAATGCCAATGACTGATTGATGGGAAAAAAAATTCAGGGCCAAAATCAGGGTATGACACCTTGTTTCATGATATGATGCACAAGAAGATCGAAGTGTATGTTGATGATATGATTGCAAAGTCAAGAACGGAGGTTGAACATGTTGAGCACTTGTTGAAGCTTTTTCAGCATTTGAGGAAGTATAAGCTTCGTCTGAATCCTAAACAAGTGTACATTTGGAGTCCGTTCCGGCAAGTTATTGGGCTTTATTGTCAAAGAAAGAGGTATTGAGGTTGATCCTGCCAAGGTCAAAGCAATACAAAAGATGCCTGCGCCCAAAACTGAGAAGCAAGTCCGAGGTTTTCTTGGCCGCTTGAATTATATTTCCAGGTTTATATCCCACATGACTGCCACATGTGCGCCGATATTAAAGCTCCTCCAGAAAGATCAGTCTCATGATTGGACCGAGGATTGCCAAAAGGCCTTTAACAGTATTAAAGAGTATTTGTCTGAGCCTCCAATTCTGTCTCCGCCTGTGGAAGGGAGACCGTTGATTATGTATCTAACTGTTCTTGAAGACTCTATGGGTTGTGTCCTTGGTTAGCAAGATGAATCAGGGAAGAAAGAATATGCTATCTACTACCTGAGTAAGAAGTTCACTAATTGTGAGTCTCGATACTCGATGCTTGAGAAAACATGATGTGCTTTGGCTTGGGCTGCTAAGGGCTTACGCCAGTATATGTTGAATCATACGACGTGGTTGATATCCAAAATGGATCCGATCAAGTATATCTTTGAGAAGCCTGATTTAACTGGGAGGATTGCCCGTTGGCAGATGTTGTTGTCTGAGTATGATATTGAGTATGGAGCTCAGAAGGCTATAAAAGGTAGTATCTTGGCTGACCACTTGGCACATCAACCAATTGAGGATTATCAGTCAGTTCAGTATGACTTCCCAGATGAGGAGATTCTGTATTTGAAAATGAAAGATTGCGATGAGCCTACGCTTGACGAAGGGCCAGAGCCTGGTTCCAGATGGAGCATGGTGTTTGATGGCATTGTGAATCAATATGGGAATGGTATTGTGTCAGTGATTATTACTCCTCAGGGCACACATTTTCCTTTTACAGCAAGGCTAACTTTCAAATGCACGAATAATATGGCTGAGTATGAGGCTTGTATTATGGGATTGGAAGAATGTATTGATCTTAGGATCAAACATCTTGATGTTTATGGTGATTCGGCCCTTGTTGTTAATCAGATTAAGGGTGAATGGGAGACGAATTAGCCTGGCCTCATCCCATATAGAGATTATGCGAGGAGGATTTCAACATTCTTTACTGAGGTTGACTTCCATCATATTCCTCGAGATGAGAATCGGATGGCAGATGCTCTTGCTACACTTGCTTCGATGATCGTGGTTAGACTATGGAATGAAGTTCCCAATATCACTGTGATGCGCTTAGGCAGACCAGCTCATGTATTTGCAGTAGAGGAGGTGCAAGATGATAAGCCATGGTATTATGATATCAAGTGCTTTCTTCAGAGCCAGATATACCCGCCTGGGGCATCTGTGAAAGATAGAAAGACTTTGAGGAGATTATCAGGCAGTTTTTACCTCAATGGTGATGTGCTTTATAAGAGAAATTTTGACATGGTTCTGCTCAGATGCATGGATAGACACGAAGCAGACCTGGTAATGACTGAGGTCCATGAGGGTTCATTTGGTACTCATTCCAATGGACATGTCATGGCTAGAAAGATGTTGATAGCAGACTACTATTGGCTGACAATGGAGTCTAACTGCTGCAAATATGTGAAGAAATGCCACAAGTGTCAGATTTATGCGGATAAGATTCATGTTCCTCCGACACTTCTGAATGTGATTTCATCACCATGGCCTTTCTCTATGTGGGGAATTGATATGATTGGCATGATAGAGCCGAAACCGTCCAACGGTCACAGATTTATTCTCGTAGGAATTGATTACTTCACCAAATGGGTCGAAGCGACATTGTATGCAAACGTGACCCGACAGGTGGTTGTGAAGTTTATCAAGAATCAACTCATGTGCCGTTATGGTGTGCCGGATAAGATCATTACTGACAATGGATCTAACTTGAACAACAAGATGATGAAAGAGCTGTGTAGCGAGTTCAAGATAGCACATCATAATTCTTCTCCTTACAGACCCAAGATGAATGGGGCTGATGAAGTTGCTAATAAGAATATCAAGAAGATTATCCAGAAGATGGTTGTTACGTACAAAGATTGGCATGAGATGCTGCCATTTGCCTTGCATGGATATCGTACATCTGTCTGCACTTCAACAGGGGCAACCCCTTTCTCTCTTGTTTATGGCATGGAGGTTGTGCTCCCAATAGAGGTGGAGATCCCATCAATAAGAGTCTTGATGGAAGCCAAGTTGACTGATGCTGAATGGGTTCAGAGTCGTTATGACCAACTGAATTTGATAGAAGAGAAGAGATTGACTGCCATGTGACATGGTCAGTTATATCAGCAAAGGATGAAGAAAGCCTTTGATAAGAAGTTCAAACCTCGTGTGTTCCGAGAAGGTGACCTTGTGCTCAAGAAAGTCTTATCTTTTGCGCCCGATTCTAGGGGCAAGTGGACTCCAAACTATGAAGGTCCATACGTTGTTAAGAGAGCCTTTCCAGACGGTGCTTTGATACTTACAACTTTGGATGGGGAGGATTTCACTCGTCCTGTGAACTCAGATGCAGTCAAGAAATACTTCGCCTAAAATAAAAATAGAATAGCTCGCTAAGTTGAAAACCCGAAAGGGCGGCTTAGGCAAAAATGAGCGTCTCGACGGATTAAAAACCCGAAAGGGCGATCCAAGCAAAAGTTAGAGACATAAAAAATAGATATGTATCCCGCTAGATTGAGTACCTCACCCTGGGGCAATCAAGGCAAAATTTAGGGATTTGGCAAGTAACTGCGTCCTGACAAGACTTTGTTCTACAAACTGTCATCTGTCAGAGATTCTCGCTCAGTCATTGTCAACTGAAGCTTCAAATACATCGGATTCAGAGTTGGTGGAGAAATGGTCATTATGTTCAATGTAGCCCTTTTCCAATATATATCACCAATTTCAAATTTGTAAAGATCCATGGAGTCTCACCATTTGCAGACTACCATTCCATCAAATAAATTTGAGCCTTTATCCAATTATTTGCACTCTTATTTGTTTTTATTCAACAAATATTTTACATGTTTTAATTGAGAAATATCATTGTTTAAATAAATATTTTTTTTTCATAACTTGTTTTTAAACAAAGTGAACATTCACGATGATGAAAGGATACTTGGGTGCTCTCCCAAAGATGGTATGATTCCCAACAGGGTGAGACATTTATTTATATTCCTGGTATGCTTGTATCCTTTTCCTCCGGAGCCTTTTGGGTTTTTCTCCCGAGCAGAGTGTTTGGTAAAGATATTCATCCCTCTTTCCTTCAGCAGAGTAGTGATCCTTCCTCCTCGGCAGATGTGATCTATTTGGTAGTACAATATTTAGTGGTGACCTTGGAGACTTCTGATTGATGGTTGTTCCCCACAGAGATCCATCCTCCCCTCTGATGATTTCCCCATAAGAGTTGCTTTTATGGCAGATCTTATCTGTGTGATGATCCTGTCCCCAGCAGGAGTGACTGATGCTCATTCCTTTGCAGAGATCTTTGTTTCCTGGTATCTCTTGCCCCCATCAGATTGGATGTTCTCCAGTGGGCTTGGCTTTCTTCCTTGAGATGTAGTACCAGATATTTGGTCATCAATCTTTGGACCTGTTTGTGTTAGAAATGTCTGTTTTGTCAGCATTCATCATACATAAACCATACATATATACAATTTTAACATTCAGATATTCATGTTACATTCTTTGCCATATATCTTTTTTTGTTATCTCCTGCTAGTTGGTAATATATTTCCCCAAGCAGATGTTTGTGTTTGATCTCTCCATGTAGAGTCAGCCCCATAAGCAGAAAGTGTTTATCCTTTCTTCCATACTCCCCACTGAGTTATGTCCTCGTGGATGATTGTTACTTCTGTTCCTCCCAACACATATATTGGGATGGAGTTTCCCCTAAGTTATATCCTCATAGGGATGAGTCTTGTTTCACCGTGTCTCTCTAGTTTATTCCTAGACCAACTTCTCAAGTTTTCCCCAGCGGAGTCTGTGGTTTACTACCCTTATACCGGTAGTTGTAAACCCTATATTTTATCCCCTTGTAGAGTTAAACTTATTTTGTTCATCCTAACCGATGACAGCTACTCTCCCTTGGTTTTCTACCCATTATCCGATAGATGTAATCCCCTCCTTGACGGTTATCTTTATCCAATATTCGGCACTGATAGTCCTTCACCCTGTTTGAGTATATCTCACAGTAACCGGTGATATATCTCCTGGATCTTTGCCTTTGTCAAAGTATCCCCAGCGGGTCATTTGTCATTTACCTTTTGTCGGAAACGATCGTTTCTCCCTTGTGATTGGTCATCATTTTATACCTAGTATTTGGTATCCCGATGCCCTTTTTCTTCCGGTCGATTTATCCTTTATTAACCTAGTAACCGCTTGTGGATAATCTTCCATGCGAGTATGTTATCTACATTCTGACGGTAATAGATAACATATCTCATGCACTCTTTGGTCGAAGTCTTTTGCTCTTCCCCAGTCGAGTAAGATTCGTATCCCCTTTTGTGGAGTCGAATGCCCATCCTGTAATCGAGTCTGCTTTTTAGCCCTCTTTTGGATGATGAGTGTCTTGGAAATATTCCCCAATTCACGCCTTGGTCGGTCACCTATTATATGCCCAGTAACCGGTATCCCTGGTGTTCCTTCCCTTCTGCTCCCTATCATGACTTTTGTCCCCTGTGGAGTCAGATTTTCCTGAGTTGAAATATACCTTTTTAGATTTTCCTCAGATGATTTCGGATGTTTGATATCTCTCACCCTTATATGGGTCTTAGATATTCATTCTCCCCGAGCATGTGGTTCCTTCACCCTCATACCGGTGTTTCGATCACATGTCTCCTTGAGCTTATTACCCAGCAACCGGTAATACCTCGCCCTGGTGTTTCCCCGGAAGAGTTCTGTTTGGACATTCCTCGGTGGAGTCCCTTAGTGCATTTTCCCCATCTGAGTCCGGATTTTCATCCGAAGTATCCTCTGGGGATAGTTCTGCTGTATTGGCATATTCCCCAATACATGCATCTTTGAGTCAGCTCGAGTCCTTCCATTGATTTATTTTCATGGAATCCCTCTCGTGTCTCTCAGCAAACCTCAAGTCGTGACCTACTCACGCATTTTATTCCCTTTCTTAACCCCAGAGTCTCCGTCCCATGGAGTGAATCACTCATATGGATTGTCAGTTTCTTCAGATTCCTTTTCTTCTTTGTGGACAAATATCCCCACAGAGTATTTCCTTTTTGCATACATGCATTTGCATCATGAGGTCTGTTAGGGACCAAAATCCGTCTCTTTGTTATTATTTAAGCCCATTTTACCTCGTCGAGACGAAGATTTTAACCTTCACTTCTCCGGCTAGAATGACCTTAAATAGGGGCATCTGTAAGACCCCAATTTTGACCCTAAGATCCCTCATGGCAAACACATTGCATTTGCATAACCTCAAGGATCATAAGCATCATGGTTCCCTTTGCCTTTGGGGGGTAACTTTTGTGAGTTGGTTTGAGATCACCAAACATGCTTGAATTTTATATCATTGCTTCTCTCATTTTATTTACTAACCAAAAGCACAAAAATATGTCACTAACATCTCTTGTTTGTAGCTTGAGCAGTCACAAGGTCTAAAAGCTTCTAGAAGATCCTATGTGCATTGATATGGTCAAGAGAAGATGAAAGCAAGCATGGAAATGGTTCCCAAAGCTCTCATCCACCAAATATGCCTCCCAAGTATCTCAATTCATCATTTTGATCAAAGCAAATCAAAGGGTTTGAGGCTTGTTCCCCAAGGAAACCCTAATTCATCTGTTCATCAATTGTGCCTTGCTCATGAAGCAACCTTAGCCCATGGTCAAATACCATCAAGGGAAGTTCTTTAATTCATCATTTCATGCATATTTGAACTTATTTGAGTGTCCTCAATCATAATTCATCAAGATATGAGGTGTGAACTTGAGAAGTTGATTAGTCAATTCATCTTACTATTTTGAAATGCACTGAGACCTAACTTTTTATGTGTTTGGAAAATGGAGATAACCCCAAGATCAAAAATGTTCTTACGTACAATACGAACAACTTTCATGTTCATCAAAAGTTGATTTGAAGCTTGGAAGGTCATCATCCATTCCAAGACATTATAGGTCATTTTGACTAAAACCCTAATTTTGGGTCAACTTCCCAAGGACATAACTCATTCATTTTTCATGATTTTGAGGTGAGACCAAATGCATTGGAAAGCTTAATGTGTCTAATTAAAATGTTATGTTGAGAAAAAATGCAAAATCTCAATAGAAATACATGTGATAATGCAAAACATTATAGGTCACTTTGGACCAAATGCATTGAAATGTGAAAAACTCCAACTTCAAGCGCCTATAACTTCTTCATTAAAAATACAAATGATGCAAAATTTTAAATCCAAATTGATTTTCTTGAAAAGATATACAACGTTTATGTTGAATATTTTATAATTTGGAGCTTGCATCATTAAAACATAAGGGCTTGAACATTGGCCAATTTTGGAAATTTCACATATGCATGTTTTGCACCTTACACTTCAAGCTCAATTTTCATTAATTTCGAAGGCCCAATTGGAGTTTTGATCAACATGACATTTGTTCCTTATGCAATAAGCTTTCCAACCTTTACCAATAAGGCTATGTTTTATATTTGGAAGCATCATTTTCGAAGAAGGGAAAGATTAGGTGCATTTTTGGAAACCAATTGAAAACACATTGCATGAGCTGATTACATCTATTTTGCACGTCCATTTCATTCAATTATGATCTCATATTGCCAAATCAAGTGGAATTGGGCCCTCCATGCGCCTGTACAGGCCCATGCATGGAGGCCCTTTCCATTCATGCAAATTTGAGATCACACATTCAGCATTGCCTTGCCTATAAATACGTTGCATTGGAGCTTCATTTCTTCAACCTGAAGGCGCCTGAACCTCTGCTGAATTGAATCCACACCCACACCAAAGGAACTCTCTCTTTTTTCTCTCAAATTTCAGATCTAGAATTCAGTTTCCTCGACTGTTTTCTTAAGATCTAAAGTTCCTAAACCTCCTCAATTTGATCCATAGAGCTTTCTATTTGCAAAAGAACCCAGGGATCTTGACTCAATTCATCACAATTCAAAGGTTTTCCTCAACTGAATTTTGCTTCGAAACAACTTGTATATGGTTCCATTTGTCTTGTTTTTGTGTGATCTGAAGTCCTTTGCATAGAGGCAACATTAGTGTGTTTTCAATATTTGAAATTAAGCAAGTTCAGTTGAACACCACTAAAGTTCCATCTCTGATTTCTCTCTCAATAGGGATCTAGAGTGGAATTGAGTGGCACAGGAGTGATGTACATCACTCCACCTTTCGTTTGATACCTGGATCGCGCGTTTTGGTTCACATTTTTTCCTCTACAAATTTTGACCTTCATCGGAGCTAGCCGGAGAAGACGGTGGCGCTGGCCACCGTCTGGTCTCCAGATCTAATCGTGGCCATCCATTTCCGTTTCCAGATTTAATCCTGGATGTCCAACGTTATGACTTTTTTAAAATGTTTGTGTGGTTGCATTGACTGAAGTGTTTGGTAGGCGCGCATGTGTGATCCGTCTGATCTGCCAGGTCAATTAATGAACTGGATCCAACGCCTCTCCTTTTTTCTTATTTTTAATTCTGATTTCTATTTTCTTTTATTTCTTTTAATTCCATTTTATTTCTAAAATTCATATCTCTTTCATTATTGGTCCAAAATTTATGGGACCAATTGCATTATTTTTCTTTTAATTTCTAGTTTCTAAAAATGATTTTTAATTTTTTTTTATTTCATCATTTGCTATTTTTTTAGTAATTTTCTCTTTTCTGGTTGTTTTTAATTCATTT
The DNA here is from genome assembly GCF_024323335.1 of Lathyrus oleraceus. NCBI lineage: Eukaryota > Viridiplantae > Streptophyta > Magnoliopsida > Fabales > Fabaceae > Lathyrus > Lathyrus oleraceus. The sequence continues at coordinate 203,343,100 of NC_066584.1, read as the reverse complement.
TAAATAGTTTTTGATATTACAAAAATATTTTCTCAACCTCTTTGAATGATGATAGATCTATGAAAAATGTTCTCATCAATTTATTAATTGATTTGAGATTTATTTGAGATTTTAGTTTAATTAGGTTATTTTTATGCATTTTTAATTGATTTAAAATAGTTTCTGACTTCTAAAAATGCTGAAATTTTTTGTCAAACTTTGTTTGACCTTGTTGAACTTGGGATAATTGACTTGGACTTTTCAAAGTTGATTTGAAGTGAAATTGAAGTTTGACCTTTCTTTATTATTTTAATTCAAGTTTTACTTTAAATATTAAAAATGCCAAAAATATTTTATTTGTTTCTTGATTTCTAATTCTCATTTTGCTTCAATTTTATATTGATTGACCTTGATCTTCTCTATCTTTGGTCATAGCTTTTTGATTATCTCATTCCATTTCATTTAATGCACTTTAATATTCTTCTTCTTCTTCTTCTTCTTCTTTTTCTTTTTTTGATCAATGAGTTAAAGATTGGTGGTTAGCATTGATTAGGGAAGTTTAATCTTTCTTGATTCAAATCTAATTCATCTTGATTAGGGATCAAGTGAATGGCTTTGCATTAAGGATAGATTGCTTTCTAAATCATGCAAAGGACCTAAATCAATACAAGATCATTTCTCATCTTCTTTTTGGCATGGCAAGTTGTTGGAGTTTGATTCACTAATCAAGACCTCTAACTTGTGTTGTTGCCTACATTATTATTGACCGGCCTCAGATAGTTGTGACTTCTACATAAGTCCAATTACGATTGCTTAACATAGCGCTAAATTTGCCTTATGGCACACTAACTACTAACACTAACCATTAACCATTAACATTTAATTTTTTCTCTTTACATTTATGCAATTTACTATTCTTGTACATATTATTCATTTGCTTTTTCCTTTGCTCATTTGAGCACATGTTTATGTTAATGCAATTTGCCTTTTGCTCACTTGAGCACATAATTGTGTATATATCATTATGCTTGTGTTTTGTTTTGATTGTTGTGGACCATATGCAAAGAAATGGACAAATGGACTTAGTTTTTCTAGGACATTCCCTATGCAAATTGGAGTAAAAGGACCTTAATATTGAAGATGGATTAGAAGGACCAAACCTCTAAACTCACTCTTATCCATTTTTGATTTAATTCATAAGACTCTTTGATGTGTGTGTGCTTTTGTGCTAGGGAATCCTATGAGAGCTCAAATTGAAGAACCATTGCCATGTTCATCCAAAAGTGAAAGATACAAGAGACATGGGAGATCTTCTAAGAGCTTGTTTGATTATGTTGATTGCTTGAGCTTACTATTATTTTGCTTGCATATTTCAAAGGATGGGAGCTACTTGGATCATCAATATGATCTCAAGAGAGGAACTCCATTTGTGGTCTTGTTTCTTATCCCTTACCTCTTGTATGATTAGGACTTTAGCCATTCTTCTTCTTCCCTCCATTCTAACCCAAGCCAAAACTTTGGTGCAAACATTTAACATTTGATTTCAAACATTAGAAACCTAAGCCTTATGCTTTTGATTTTCAAACTTTCTTTTCATAACACTTATTTTGAATTGAACTTTAAATCAACTTTGACCATATTTTGTAAATACTTTTCATTGGTAAATATAACTCATTCAAATACTTTTGTGGTTTCAATGGCCACTTTCTTAATCAAAACTTTTCATAACCTTTAGCTATTAGGTTTGAGTTATCCTTGAGATGGATGTAATACTCACCTATATCCTTAGTGATGGACAATGAGTCTTCCATGCTTATTGTAGGGTTAACCCCCACTAGAATGTTGAAGCTATCCTCACATGGTGGATTTGTGGTTTTAGGTTGAGTTTTCTCCCTTGGATAACAAAAGACCTTAAGGATTTTGGACCAATTAATTCACCAACTCATTTTGAAATTTTTACCCCGAACTACGAGGTTTTGATCCTAATCTTTTTTAAGACGGTACGTAGGCAATTGGTTTATCCATCCAAACACAAAAATGTAAATAACTTGTATATTCTCTTCTCATCCCTTCAATCATGTTTGCACAAACAAATTTTCACAAAATACCAACCTTACAACAAGTATGAAAAGGGCTCCCTAGGAGTACCTAGGATGTTTTGGGTGCTTAAAACCTTCCAATTGCATAACCAACCCCCTTACCCCGATCTCTGACATTTTTACTAGTTTTTGATTCGATAAAACTTTTAGGTTTTTGTTCGCTTTTTAACCATTCCTTGGATAAATAGAAGTGCGGTGGCGACTCGACTTGTATGGTTTACCTTAGACTTAGTCAATATCTCTAATGGTAACGGATACCCCGCTACACTACAATTTTGTGAAAAAATGCCATAAGTGCCAGGTATATGGTGATAAGATCTTCGTGCCACCGACTCCGTTAAATGTTCTAACTTCCCCATGGCCCTTTTCTATGTGGGGCATCGATATGATTGGGATGATAGAGCCGAAAGCTTCCAATGGACATCGATTCATCCTAGTCGCTATTGATTACTTCACGAAATGGGTCAAAGCTTCTTCGTATGCCAACGTCACTCGACAAGTGGTTACCCGGTTTATCAAGAAAGAGATAATATGCCGCTATGGAACACCTAGCAAGATCATCACTGACAACGCCAGTAACCTCAACAACACTATGATGAGGGAGTTGTGCGAAGAATTTAAGATCGAGCACCATAACTCTTCACCATACCGGGCAAGATAAACGGCGTCGTAGAGGCAGCTAACAAAAACATCAAGAGAATCGTCCAGAAGATGGTCAAGGCATACAAGGACTGGCATGATATGTTACCCTTTTCTCTGCACGGCTATAGAGCCTTAGTTCGCACATACACTTGGGCAACTCCATACTCTCTGGTTTATGGAATGGAGGCTATCCTACCCATTGAAGTCGAGATTCCCTCACTCAGGGTCATCATGGAAGTTGATCTTAATGAAGCTGAATGGGTTCAATCTCGGTATGACCAGCTGAATCTGATTGAGGAGAAGCGTTTGACGGCCGTCTGTCATGGTCAGCTATACCAAAGACGTCTCAAACAAGCTTTTGACAAGAAGGTTCTTCCTCATGCGTACCACGTTGGAGAACTCGTGCTCAAGAGGTATTCCGCCATTCACTCAGATCCACGAGGCAAATGGACTCCCAAATATGAGGGACCTTTCGTCGTTAAAAAGGCCTTCTCAGGTGGGTCTCTAATCCTCACAACAATGGATGGGGAAGATTTGCCTTCGCCAGTGAATGCAGACATAGTCAAAAAATATTATGCCTAAAAAGAAATGATGAAGGCATGTTAGGTTAACCTATGCAAGGTTAATCTAAGCAAAAATGGCTATCCCGATGGACCAAAAAATGATTTGTCCATGCAAAAGTTAGGGAACACATATGAAGCTTGCTAAGCCGAAAACCCGAAAGGGCGGCTCAGGAAAAAAGGAGCATCCCGGTGGGCGAAAAGAATTGAAAGATCTGGGAAAAAGTTAGAGATAAAGGCATTGACTATGATCCTCGAGCCCATACGCTACAAGCTAGATATCAGGGGGTCAAGGACCGATCCAATCACCGTAAGTCGAAGCAAGGTCTTGGATATGCAGGTTATGTGGTAGAACGAGGCCGATGGTGTAATCAATGGAGAAAATCATACAAAAATATTTCCCATTGCCATTTCAATTATTTTTTTCAATTTTTGCAACGTCCTCATTAAGGGCGTCTGCATCCTTGTTGTAGCACCTCAAATTTGCACCTCCCTTTTGTACATACATTTCACATTAGGTCATTAACATAACATAGTCCACTGCATAACATTGCATTGTCCATTTGCCCAAGTGCAAGTCATCAGACAAGATTAGGTCGAGATGATCAGGAGAATCAGTCAGACAAGCAAGCAAGTGCATCTTTCATTGAAGCAAAGCCCTATGGTTGGTTCATCAAGTTCACATGATTCAAGGATCATTTTGAAATGGTTTGGCCAAAGATTGGATGATCAAGGCTCAACGGTCAAGCTGAATTTCATCTGAAACCCTAGGAGGTCAACTGTGGTCAACTGTGCCTGATTGCATGGATTTGAAGGTGGGAGATGGTTTGAAAGGCTTCATTCATGTCCATGCAAGTCTCATTTGACATTTCAAAGATCAAGATTGAAGGATTTGAGGTCAGATGAAAAGTTTCCAAAAATAGCAGGTGACCTGTAATTTCAAACTGCCAAAAATGGAAAGTTCTTCTCCTCAAATTTACATCATCATACAAGCTTCAAATGGAATTTTGTCCAACATGAAAGTTGAAGATCTTGCTCTCACCTTTCCAAAAAGTCCAAGAACACTCAGTTCTCATGTGTGGTTGGCAAGTTATGATCAAATCATTTTCAAGAAAAGTTGAAAATCAAAGTGGCATAACTCTTGAACCATTTGGCCAAATTGGGTGATTCTTTTTTGAGCAAGTCACATTTGACATGTACTATCATGATGCATCATCACATTTCATCAAAAATCATCACATCAAAATGGAATTTTTCAAGTGATCCATTTGCATTTTGGTGGGAAAAATAGTGATTTTGAAGAATGCATGTAATTTTCATGCCAAACCTCTTCCAACACATTCTAAACAGAAAATTGGACTTGCTTCAACTGGTTTTTTACTGTTCCATTGGTCATTGGTGAAAAAGGGCATTTTGGCCAAATTGCTTAACATATGCATTTCACTAATTCACTTCACTTTGCTTAATCTTGATTAACAATTGGATTAGGAAGTGGTATAAAGCACTAATTGTAACTGCATTCACATAATCACAATTCATTTTCTCAGATCCAAAGCAAAATTCTCCAAATTCTCTCAATTTTTCTCACACTTTTTCACTCTTGTTCATCAAGATTCATCATCCTTCGTGCTTGTGTTTGTGTGATTCATCCTCTACAGGTTCTATAGGAGAACTGTTGAAGAAGAAAAGTGGAAGAACTTGGCAAAATCGCAACTGTCATCACCTTGCATTCACATGGCATTTTGAAGATTCTTGGAGCTGGAGCATAATTGAGCTAAAAGACCTACTTCATTCATCTCCTAGAGCGTCAATCCACATCTGTTTCATCAATTGGAACCTTGAATTCATCAAATCGAGCAACTGCATCTTCATAAGGTTGGAACACGAATCTCACCATTGCTAAAATTAGGTTATGGCTTTGATAGATCTCTCATTGCTGAGCACAACGCATTTCGAATCGTGTGTTTTCATTGAATATTGATGTAGTTATCTGGATTTAAAGTTTGATCACCAAAACTTTCTTTGATCGATTCATGTTGTATAGTTAGAATTAAGGAAAATTATGTTGATATTGTTGTTGTGCTTGAGAAGACGGTTCGATCCATATGCTATTTGTCCATTTTCGTGATGACTTGTTCATGTGCTAGGAATCTGGTGAAGAACGATGATGAACTTGTCCAGAATTTGTTTTGAATCGTGTTTGATCTTCTGAAGCTGAATTGCACGCGTTTTACATGTTAGTGAGCCATGCAGCCAGTGGCATCTTGCCACGCCTTAAGTGAAACGCAACGTTTCACTTAAGGGAGCGCTTCATTTGAAACCACCTAGGGGTTCGATTCCCCGTGTTTACACTTTTCCATTTGCATTTGCATTATTTTCTCCCTAGGTTCACATGTTCATCCATGCTTCATTCTTCATTTTTTATTTTTTCACCATGATAGAAAAATGATAACTCACTCAATTTTAATCCAAATTTCATGAAATTTTTTGCACCATTCTCCTTATCATGTGCTTGATTTTATGGTAATTTTTAATAATATTGTGCACGGATGGATTTTGAAAATGCATAGGGTTTGTTTGAATGTGTCCTTTTGTGCACCATGATCTTTGTAGGTGTGGCATTTTGTGTCACACCATGTCTTGTGCATCTTCTTGATTTTATTTGCTATGCTTATTGAACTTGAATTGAGCTGGATTTTTGCATGAGGATTATTGTGAATGTTGAGAATGCATGTGGATTTTTGCATGAGCTGGAATTTTTGAATCCATTTCCTATTTGATTGGGATTTTATTTGCTGTCTAGCCATTTGTGAACTTTTTGTGAGACATGTTTGTATTTGATTTGTGAAATTCTGGTTATTAATTGGATGGACTTGAAATTTGGCATGTGTATTGTAGACATCTTGAGGTTTGCCATGGCTTTGGATTCATTCATTTATCATGCTTGGTCTCTGTTTTATGATTGCTTGAAGTGGATGCATGTTTTGATGCTTTGTATGAGCTTGTATGAATTTGTGTTGACTTTATGAATTTAATTGACTTGCTTCCCTTGGTTCAAATGAGCTGAAATTTGGTGTGTAGGTCATGTTATGAATGCTGTTTGATCATGAATTTTGTGAGGATTTATTGAAATGTTTTGGTATTGATTTGATTGTGATCATTCTGTTTGGTCCTTTGAGGTTCTAAATTGCATGTTTTGTGCTCTTTTCCTTATGAAATGATAATGATGAATGATAAGAATGTGAAACCACTTGGATTGGATTCTTAATTGATTGATCTTGACTTTTGATAAGTTTCATGTTCTGTTTTGACTTTTTGATATCATTTTGATCCTAGTCTTGGACTAGTGGTCTTGTGTTCTCACATTTGAGATTTGTTTCAGGTTAAAAGCGCAAATTGCTTATGCTTGATGATGTGCACTCAATTGGAGTTGGCTTGTAGCTTGTTTATGACTAACTTTGAGTTTATTTTGTAGGTTTTGAAACTTGAGTTTGTGCCATGTGGCTTGCACCTTTGTGCATTGACTGTTGTTTGACTGTATAGTTAACTGTTGATCATTGTCTGTTTGCTTATTGTTTGAGCTGAGTACTGATTATATTGGATTGATTTCAGGTACCTTAGTTGCTATAGTTCCTTTGTGAACTTGATTGTGCTTTACTTGCTAGCTTGAGCACTGAGGTATAATGATCTCTTCTCCATGTAGTCTGGATGACCTGGCCTGTTACTTGGCCAGGCACCTGTCTGAAGTCCTCCTTAAGAGGCAATGTTTGTGCTTGTTTATTTTTGTCCCCAAGCAGGTAAAGACCTTTGTTAAGGCAATTGGCAGACACAAGAGGTGTGTAGTCCACCTCCTGCTATTCTGTTGAGTCGTCCCTTGGCTCACATCACATGTTGATGCCTTGTGGACATTAACCCAAGATCAGTTGAGTCAGTGTCATAAGTGTAGAAGGGTTCCCACTTTCTGGACCCACACTTCATTGTCTGAAGCTCTCCCTGACCAGGGATAAGAGTTGTGAAGTCTAATCTTCACTCCCCTTTCATCTGGCTTCACCTTGGCTCTCAATGTCAAGGTTAAGAGCTAACATTACCCTTCCAGTTGGCTTGCTCTTACAACCTCATCTTTTGTTTGAGCCCCACTTGATGTGTATATAATGTGTGCTATCTGTAATTGTTTGATTTGCTATTGCCTGTGCTTAGGTTTAGCTTGCTCCCTGTGCAAGTTAGGTAGCAACCTTGACTTAGGGATGATTATGCATGATAACATCTAGGCTCGAGTTAGTCTCCCTAGTTGTGTCTCCCTCTGTTATCTGGTTAGGCTAGCCTTGTGTCCCTCCGTAGGGGAACTACGTCGCCCTGATCCTCATGCCAGATGAGGTACGTAGGCAGGAGATGAGCTGATCTCTCCGGGCGCCCTTTTTGTTTTGTCTTTGTGTGTGTTAGGAGATGGATGTAAGACCAGCGATTGGCATTCCGTATCCTCTTGTTGTGTGCTTGGAGTCCGGTATAAGTCCATCAAGTGGCATCTGGTTTCCAGTGTGGGTGTGTTTGGTTCGGAAGTTGATGTAAGTCCAGCGATTGGCGTTCGGGTTCCATGTTTGCCCATTTTTGTGTGGAGTTTGACGTAAGCCCAGCGATTGGCAGTTGATTTCCTGTGTTGCTTTGTCTGTGTGCGTGAGCCGAGCTACGAATGCTCTGATTCTTCTTCGTCCAAGAAGATACGTATGCATAGGATGCGACATCCTAGCGAGCATGTGTTTTCCCCCTTAGTTCGAACTACTTTGACTCTGATGTCTATGCCTGATAGACTAAGTAGGCCCAGGACGCGATGTCCTGCCGAGTCAGTCTTGTTTGTTTTCTTGTGTCTCTTTCAGCCAGTGTTTGATGTGTGTTTGAGCAGTGATTTTAGCAACCATTTTCCTTCCTATTGTGCGTGGATCCCGTTGAGTACGATGGATGCGTAGGGGTGCTAATACCTTCCCTTCGCATAACCGACTCCCGATCCCATTCTCTTTGGTCGCGAGACCATGCTTTTTCCAGGTTTACTCTGAGCGTTTCCTTTCCCTCTTTTGGGATAAATAACGCACGGTGGCGGCTCTGTTGTCTTCGTTTCCCGCCGGTTTTTCGCGTAATGCGACAGCTGGCGACTCTGCTGGGGAAACCAGAGAAGTTGACCTCTTGCTGGTCCATCTTCCCTAAGCGAGTCTCTCCTAGCGCTCTCTAGGTTAGGGTTTTGGTTGCTGTTTGCTGTTATTTATTGCATTCATTTATTTATTGTTTGCATTTATTGTGTGCATTAATGTTTGCATTCATTCATATTCATCTGCTGGTTGTGCTGTGTTCTCTCTGTTTGGGGTGGGAGTTACTCGAGGTAAAAGGCCCAATACCCAGGCTATGAGTGAAATCTAGGAAACCTAGGAATAGAGTGATTCATGGGAAGCGGGTGGTATGCGCCACTTAGCGGAACATTGATATCACGAGCAGTTCAGACTCTGATGGGGTATTATCGGTGCATACATCGGGTGTGTACAAGATGATATTCTTGAAAGGGTTGTTTATCCTGCGTTTCTCTCGACCTTACCCTGGCCTAGATGACACCCGTGAGTGGGGAGGGAATGATCATTATTACAGGTACAGTTGGTGACTTGTGATCCTGTTGGTGACTTTGGTTCAGCCGGATTTATGGATCTTTATTTCTGGACGCCGGAGGTTTGACCCTGGTATTGATCAGAGGGTTCCGTTTATTTCGGATCCCTGGGCTGAATTTGAGGGTACCTGATCAGAGGTTGATTTGGGTTCAGATGACAATTTATCAGTTGACTTTGGGTTTCAGATGAATTGTGGTTCAGAGTTCAAGCCGAAGCTTCGACCCTGTGCCTTGAGACGCACAGCCTGACCAGTCATGTTCGCATCATTTGCATCATAGCATGTTTATTTTTCAAAAAAAATAATAATGCATGAAAAAACCGAAAAAGTTAACTCGCATACGCATATCCTTTATCAGGATCATTCATGATAAAATAGCATTCGCATCCGCATCATGCATATCATGCACATATCATCCTTGCATTACAGACATGTTTGGAGAGACTTCTCACTTTGGTTCCTGACTGAGACAGGATTGCTGACCGTCGACCGCATCGTTACTCAACCAGACTCAATCATCAGAGAAGTATGGATCAGGTCCAGACTGAGTTGGCTGAGATGAGGGCAAACATGGCCCAGTTTATGACGATGATGCAAGGGGTTGCGCAAGGTCAGGAAGAGCTCCGAGCCCTGGTTCAGAGACAAGAGACTGTGATTCAGACGTCCAACCGTGCTTCGCCTGTTGTTGCACCTGTTCATGAGAATGTCAATGCTGCTGCTCCTGCCAATGACTACGCTATAGGGGACGAGTTAAGGGGGATCAGGATTAACGGACAACCTCTTGCTGCAGAGACTGTCAATGCCAGAGCTACTCGGGCTCCTGTTCGTCATCCTGCTCCGCTTGTTGATAGGCAAGAGGACATGTTCACTCTGCTCAGTGATGAGGATGAAGTTGTGAGAACCGGAGAGAGGGATAGAAAAGTGGATGCCCTTGCTGAGAAAGTCCGTGCCATGGAGTGTCAGAACTCTCTGGGGTTCGATGTAACTGATATGGGTCTGGTGGATGGACTGAGGATCCCCTACAAATTCAAGGCGCCGTCCTTCGACAAATACAACGACACTTCCTGTCCTCGCACCCACGTGCAGGCATATTATAGAAAGATCTCAGCATATACTGATGATGAAAAGATGTGGATGTACTTTTTCCAAGACAGTTTGTCTGGAGCGTCTTTGGACTGGTACATGGATCTGAAGAAAGAATCAGTCAGAAGCTAGAAAGATCTGGGTGAGGCCTTCTTGAGGCAATACAAGCACAACATGGACATGGCGCCAAGCCGAACCCAACTGCAGAGCTTGTGTCAGAAGACTGGTGAAAGCTTCAAAGAATACGCCCAGAGGTGGCGTGAGCTAGCCGCAAGAGTACAACCTCCGATGTTGGAGAGAGAGCTGACTGACATGTTCATCGGAACACTGCAAGGGGTGTTCATGGACCGTATGGGAAGCTGCCCGTTCAGTAGCTTTTCTGATGTTGTTGTCTGTGGAGAGAGAACTGAGAGTCTCATCAAAGCAGGAAAGATTCAAGATCCTGGCTCTTCAAGTTCTTCGAATTCTAAGAAGCCATTCTCGGGGGCACCCAAAAGGGGAGAAAGTGAAACAAATGTTGTGCACCGCCGGAGGAGTGCAAACAGAGGACAATATCTTCAGGCTGCTGCTGTGATTATTCCAGCACCTCAACAACAGCAGAGAAGACCAGCTCAGCAATATCAGCATCAACAACAGCGTCCTCTGCAGCAGGCTTACCAGCCTCACAATGATAATCAAGCCAGTACAAGTAATGAGAGGAAGAAGATCATTTTTGACCCGATTCCTATGTCATACACAGAGTTGTATCCCTCTTTGATAGAGCGGAACTTGATTACTCCCAGAGACCCATCGGCTATACCCGTCAACCCTCGGTGGTGGTATAGGCCTGATCAGCATTGCGTGTATCATTCGGGTGCTCCTGGTCATGATGTGGAAAGCTGCTTTCAGTTTAAGAAAAAGGTGCAGGACCTTGTCAGATCAGGGATTCTGAGCTTCGGGGACTTAGGTCCCAGGGTTAATCAAGCTTGAAGATAACAAGTCCCGGGCTGGCGTTGACTTGTCTTCGGAGATCTTCAACAAAGAGGGTTGTTCAAAAGCAGAAGCTGCTGGTGCAAGAGATTCTGACATTTGTCATCCCTGGTGGGATCTATCACAATTGGGTCACTGTGGACGTTCCTACAGTTGTTCATAAGTCAGAGTAATAATCACTTTGTTTAAAAACCCTTCTCCCATGCCAAAAGGAGAAGTGATGACATTGTTGGCAACATTTTGTGCAATGATATTTTCATTCAAATAAAAGCATGTTAAAACATTTGTTTTTTCCATTTGTTTTCCCTTTTCGCTTTTTGCATGAAATTGGTGATCACAAAAAACCCTAAAAACAAGAATAAAAGCAATCTTTTCATCTGCATAATGATTGTCTTGTTTGATTTCCAAAAAGCTTTTATACTCAAAATCTTTATGCAGGTTGTTCCTTAAACCCATTGAACATAATGATCCGACGTTATCTCCCAATTTTGAATTCCCTGTATTCGAAGCGGAAGAAGATGATGTTGAAGGGATTCCTGACGAGATTTCCCGACTTCTTGAGCAAGAAAAGAAGATCACTCAGCTGCATCTCGAGAATCAGCAGAACAGCCAACTGGGGCATTTCAAAAAAAAAGAGGAGGGTGCAAAACCAAAAGAAATCAAAAGAAATAAAAAAAAAAGAAAAAGAAAGAAAGAAACAAAAGAATAATAGCACCCTCGAAGTCCCAAGTTGACTGATGCTGAATGGATTCAGAGTCGTCACGACCAAGTGAATCTGATCAAAAAGAAGAGATTAACTGCCATGTGTCATGGTCAGTCATATCAGCAGAAAAAAAAAGCATTCGACAAGAAGGTCAAGCCTCGTGCGTTCCGAGAAGGTGACCTCGTGCTCGAGGAAGTCTTGTCTTTCGCGCCCGATTCTAGGGGCAAGTGAACCCCAAATTATGAATGTCCATATGTTGTCAAGAGAGCCTTTTCAGGCAGTGCTTTGACACTTACAACAATGGATGGAGAAGTTCACTCGTCCTGTGAATCCCGATGCAGTCAAGAAATACTTCGCCTAACACAAAAAAAAAGCAGAACAGCTCGTTAAGTCGAACACCCCAAAGGGCGACTTAGGCAAAAAGGAGCGTCTCGATGGATTGAAAACCCGAAAGGGCGATCCAGGCAAAAGTTAGAGACATTGGAAAAAAAGAATTTGCATCCCGCTAGATTGAGCACCTCACACTGGGGCAATCTAAGCAAAAATTAGGGATTTGGCGAGTAACTGCATCTTGACAAGACTGTGCTCTATATCTGTCATCCGTCAGGGATTCTCGATTCGTCGTCGACTGAAGCTCCGGATACATCGAAATTCGGAATGGTAGAGGAAAGGTCATTATGTTCAATGTAGCCCTCTCCAATATATATCACCGATTTCAAACTTGTACAGATCTATGGAGTCTCGCCCTTTGCAGACTACCATTCCATCACATCGATTTGAGCTTTTATCCAATTATTTGCACTCTTATTTGTTTCAACTCAACAAATGTGTTGCATGTTTTAATTGATAAAGTATCATTGTTTCCAAAATAAACAAATTTTTCAAAAATTGTTCTTAAACAAAGTGAACATTCACAATGATGGAAGGATACTTAGGAGATCTGCAGTGCTCTCCCAAGGGTGGTATGATTACCAACGGGTAAGACATTTGTTCGTATCTCGAGCATAACTGTATCTCTTTCCTGTAGAACCTCTTGTGGTTCCTCCTCAGCGAGGTTGCCCAGTGCAGTGTTGGTTGAAGTTGTTCATCTTCATGTCCCCGGCAGTGCAACATTCTTCCTCCAAGTCCATGTTAGCCCTATTGTGGGGCATCCCCAGCAAGGTTGCTGTTGAAATACTTTTGTGGGGCAGTTCCCCTAGCAGAGTGTTTACTGAAGACTTTAGCTTTCGTCTCTCCAGCAGATCAGTCTTCTCTTCTCCCCGGCATGGGTGCTTTTCTGTGAAGATTCGGTATTTGGAGGATTGACATCCTAGTACTCCGTCATTTCCCTCGGATAGATTCCTCAACAGAGTTGCTGGCATGATGAACTTTATCAATGGCTATCTATCCTCACCAGAGATAAGGTTGATTCTTGGTATCTCCGTTCCCCAGCATGAGTGAGAAGTCGGTGCTCTCCCTGCAGAGTTTTCGTCAAGCAGACTTCTTCAAGCAGAGTCTCCCCACAAAGTTGAAGTATCTGATCTTTGGGCTCCCCAGCGGAGTTTTCAGCATTTGCATTTTGCATATAGTAATCATTGCATCCTCAAATTGCGTAGCATTTCCATTCAATATGGAGCATTACGCCATAGAAAAAGTCAAACATATGCATTCATGTGTTACCCACCAGACCGTATCCCCGGCAGAGGCGGATTTTCGTTCAACATCTGTACGGCACATTTGCTACAGTTGCTCCTGACAGCATTCAGGATTGATACCCCTCAAAGAGGTTTATTCCCTCATCCGTTGGTGAAAGGAAAACCAGATCTCCCCAGTAGATCCTCCCCTAGCAGATGTGGGTGTGTCTGATCTCTCCATATAGAGTCGACCCCTTAAGCAGAAAATGTCTGTCATTTCTTTCTGCATTTCCCCACTGAGTTATATCCTCGTGGATGACGGTTGTTTCCGTTCCCTCCCCTTGGGATGGGTTTTCCCTATTGAGTTCTTTCCTCATTAGGATGAGTCTTGATTCAGTCTGCCTTTTTGGATCGATCCTGAATTGGCCTCTGCCTATAAACCAGCAGTTGTAAGTCCTACCTTTGCGGTCTTCTACCTACTAACCGGTAGATGTAAACTCCACGTTCTCCCCTTTGTGGAGTTAACCCTTTGTGCTCATCCTAGTTGATGACTGTTACTTTTCTGTGGTTTTCTGCCTACTAACCGGTAGATGTAATCCCCTCTTTGTGGTTATCATTATCCAGTTTCGGTATTGATATTCCTTTCTCCATTTGGGTAGTTGCTCCGAGTAAGCCACTTTATCCCCAATGGGTCTTCTTGCATCCACCGTTTGCCGGTAATGTTTGCAGTTTCCCTTTTTGATTGGTCATCTTTGCATACCTAGTCCTGGTATCCCGATGCCTTTTCTGATGTCGGTCGATTTATCCTTTAACAACCTACAAACTGGTTAGGATAATCTTCCATGCGAGTGTATTATCTACGTTTTGACGGCTATAGATAATATATCTCATGCACTCTTTGGTCAATCTTTTGATTGTTTTCTCCAGCAGAGTAAGATTCGTATTCCGTGTGGAATCGAATGTCCATCCTTTATCAAGTTTGCCTTCGCTCTCTTCAGGATGATGTCGGTCGATTTATTCATTTAACAACCTACAACCCGGTTAGGATAATCTTCCATGCGAGTGTATTATCTACGTTTTGACGGCTATAGATAATATATCTCATGCACTCTTTGGCCAATCTTTTGATTGTTTTCACCAGCTGAGTAAGATTCGTATTCCTTGTGGAATCGAATGTCCATTCTTTAACAAGTTTGCCTTTGCTCTCTTCAGGATGATGTTGGTCGATTTATCCATCTAACAACCTCAACCCGGTTATGGATAATCTTCCTTGCGAGTGTATTATCTACGTTTTGACGGCTATAGATAATATATCTCATGCGCTCTTGGGTCGAAGTCGTCCTCCCCAGCTGAGTAAGATTCGTATTCCTTGTGGAATCGAATGTCCATCCTTTAACAAGACTGCTTTTCTAGCCTTCTTCAGGATGATGAGTGTTTTGGAACATAAACCAATTCACGTTTTGGTCGGCCACCTTTTTCATGCCTACAACCCGGTATCCTTGGTGTTCCTTCTCGTTTGCTCGCTGTCGTGACCTTGATCCCCAGAAGCTTTCCTCCTCTCCGTTGGTGTCGATAAACGTCGAGTTTTTCCCGATCATCTGTTGATGATTTGGTTGTATTTCTTCCCCCGCATATTTACCTCTCTATTGGTTTCGATAAACGTCGAGTTTTTCCTATGCGTCCGATGACGTATAGTTGCTTATTCCCCACAGATCATTAGTTAATGGCTGTTGGTCCCCCCAGAGTTACCTCTCCGTTGGTTTCGATAAACGTCGAGTTTTTCCCGATCGTTTGTTGATGGTTGTTGGTGATATATCTCCCCATGCAGAGTACCTCTCTGTTGGTCTCGGTAAACGTTGAGTTTTTCTCATTCATCCGTTGACGTCTGAATGTGTATCCTATTCTCCAGTCATTCGTTGATGTCTGGTTGCTTCCCAGCCCGAATCCCCAGTAGAGTCGTCGGTGGACGTTCTATTCAGTTTCCGGTTGTTACACCTCTTCCTTAGTGAAGTGGCTTCTCCTCTCCGTTGGTTTCGATAAACGTCGAGTTTTTCCTAGTTATCCGTTGATAACTAGTTGTATCCCTTTCATCTCAGATTCTCCTCTCCGTTGGTGTCGATAAACGTCGAGTTTTTCCTAGTTATCCGTTGATATCTAGTTGTATTTTCCCCAGCTTTCTCCTTCTCCGTTGGTGTCGATAAACGTCGAGCTTCTCCCTTTCGTCCGTTGACGTCTGGTTGAGTCTTCCCAGTTCATCCGTCGTCCCTTGATGTCTGGTCTCCTTCTCCGTTGGTGTCGATAAACGTCGAGCTTCTCCCTTTCGTCCGTTGACGTCTGGTCGAGTCTTCCCATTCATCCGTTGATGTCTGGTTACCTCTCCGTTGGTCTTGGTAAACGTCGAGTTTTTCCTGGTCGTCCCCAGTTGGTTTACCTCTCCGTTGGTTTCGGTAAACGTTGAGTTTTTCCCATATCGTCCGCTGACGTATGGTTGTACCCCTTCCTGGTCGTCCCCAGTTGATTTACCTCTCCGTTGGTCTCGGTAAACGTCGAGTGTTTCCTAGTCGTCCGTTGGCGTCTAGTTGTGATTTTTATTCCCATTCATCGCCTTGAGATGTCTGGAGGGGGTTGTACCTTTGAGAAGAAAAAGAATCAGGAAAAAATCAAAATCCTCAGTAATAAATATCAGATCCCATTGGGAGCATACGTTGGTGGATCCCCGCAGTGTGCAAATTTCTACGGTTCTTCGGTATTCAATCCCTGTTTACCCTGAAAGTCTGAAAGCCGTTGCTCTCATCCATTCGGGTTCCCAGTTGATTGAATAGGGGCAGCTGTAGCACCTCAAATTTGCACCTCCCTTTTGTACATACATTTCACATTAGGTCATTAACATAACATAGTCCACTGCATAACATTGCATTGTCCATTTGCCCAAGTGCAAGTCATCAGACAAGATTAGGTCGAGATGATCAGGAGAATCAGTCAGACAAGCAAGCAAGTGCATCTTTCATTGAAGCAAAGCCCTATGGTTGGTTCATCAAGTTCACATGATTCAAGGATCATTTTGAAGTGGTTTGGCCAAAGATTGGATGATCAAGGCTCAACGGTCAAGCTGAATTTCATCTGAAACCCTAGGAGGTCAACTGTGGTCAACTGTGCCTGATTGCATGGATTTGAAGGTGGGAGATGGTTTGAAAGGCTTCATTCATGTCCATGCAAGTCTCATTTGACATTTCAAAGATCAAGATTGAAGGATTTGAGGTCAGATGAAAAGTTTCCAAAAATAGCAGGTGACCTGTAATTTCAAACTGCCAAAAATGGAAAGTTCTTCTCCTCAAATTTACATCATCATACAAGCTTCAAATGGAATTTTGTCCAACATGAAAGTTGAAGATCTTGCTCTCACCTTTCCAAAAAGTCCAAGAACACTCAGTTCTCATGTGTGGTTGGCAAGTTATGATCAAATCATTTTCAAGAAAAGTTGAAAATCAAAGTGGCATAACTCTTGAACCATTTGGCCAAATTGGGTGATTCTTTTTTGAGCAAGTCACATTTGACATGTACTATCATGATGCATCATCACATTTCATCAAAAATCATCACATCAAAATGGAATTTTTCAAGTGATCCATTTGCATTTTGGTGGGAAAAATAGTGATTTTGAAGAATGCATGTAATTTTCATGCCAAACCTCTTCCAACACATTCTAAACAGAAAATTGGACTTGCTTCAACTGGTTTTTTACTGTTCCATTGGTCATTGGTGAAAAAGGGCATTTTGGCCAAATTGCTTAACATATGCATTTCACTAATTCACTTCACTTTGCTTAATCTTGATTAACAATTGGATTAGGAAGTGGTATAAAGCACTAATTGTAATTGCATTCACATAATCACAATTCATTTTCTCAGATCCAAAGCAAAATTCTCCAAATTCTCTCAATTTTTCTCACACTTTTTCACTCTTGTTCATCAAGATTCATCATCCTTCGTGCTTGTGTTTGTGTGATTCATCCTCTGCAGGTTCTATAGGAGAACTGTTGAAGAAGAAAAGTGGAAGAACATGGCAAAATCGCAACTGTCATCACCTTGCATTCACATGGCATTTTGAAGATTCTTGGAGCTGGAGCATAATTGAGCTAAAAGACCTACTTCATTCATCTCCTAGAGCATCAATCCACATCTGTTTCATCAATTGGAACCTTGAATTCATCAAATCGAGCAACTGCATCTTCATAAGGTTGGAACACGAATCTCACCATTGCTAAAATTAGGTTATGGCTTTGATAGATCTCTCATTGCTGAGCACAACGCATTTCGAATCATGTGTTTTCATTGAATATTAATGTAGTTATCTGGATTTAAAGTTTGATCACCAAAACTTTCTTTGATCGATTCATGTTGTATAGTTAGAATTAAGGAAAATTATGTTGATATTGTTGTTGCGCTTGAGAAGACGGTTCGATCCATATGCTATTTGTCCATTTTCGTGATGACTTGTTCATGTGCTGGGAATCTGGTGAAGAACGATGATGAACTTGTCCAGAATTTGTTTTGAATCGTGTTTGATCTTCTGAAGCTGAATTGCACGCGTTTTACATGTTAGTGAGCCATGCAGCCAGTGGCATCTTGCCACGCCTTAAGTGAAACGCAGCATTTCACTTAAGGGAGCGCTTCATTTGAAACCACCTAGGGGTTCGATTCCCCGTGTTTACACTTTTCCATTTGCATTTGCATTATTTTCTCCCTAGGTTCACATGTTCATCCATGCTTCATTCTTCATTTTTTATTTTTTCACCATGATAGAAAAATGATAACTCACTCAATTTTAATCCAAATTTCATGCAAGTTTTTGCACCATTCTCCTTATCATGTGCTTGATTTTATGGTAATTTTTAATAATATTGTGCACGGATGGATTTTGAAAATGCTTAGGGTTTGTTTGAATGTGTCCTTTTGTGCACCATGCTCACTCTTTTGTTCATGAAATCTTGATGCTCCATTAGAAATTCTTGAAATTTTTTGTGCTTAAACTAGACTCATTACTGGTCATTTTGATATGTGGTTTGTAATTTTTGAATTCCTGGATTGAGAGTTATGACATGATCTTTGTAGGTGTGGCATTTTGTGTCACACCATGTCTTGTGCATCTTCTTGATTTTATTTTCTATGCTTATTGAACTTGAATTGAGCTGGATTTTTGCATGAGGGTACTTGTGAATGTTGAGAATGCATGTGAATTTTTCTGGAATTTTTGAATCCATTTCCTATTTGATTGGGATTTTATTTGCTGTCTAGCCATTTGTGAACTTTTTGTGAGACATGTTTGTATTTGATTTGTGAAATTCTGGTTATTAATTGGATGGACTTGAAATTTGGCATGTGTATTGTAGACATCTTGAGGTTTGCCATGGCTTTGGATTCATTCATT
The DNA here is from genome assembly GCF_024323335.1 of Lathyrus oleraceus. Taxonomy (NCBI): domain Eukaryota; kingdom Viridiplantae; phylum Streptophyta; class Magnoliopsida; order Fabales; family Fabaceae; genus Lathyrus; species Lathyrus oleraceus. The sequence goes on along the minus strand of NC_066584.1, from coordinate 203,324,382 downwards.
TATCATGCTTGGTCTCTGTTTTATTATTGCTTGAAGTGGATGCATGTTTTGATGCTTTGTATGAGCTTGTATGAATTTGTGTTGACTTTATGAATTTGATTTACTTGCTTCCGTTGGTCCAAATGAGCTGAAATTTGGTGTGTAGGTCATGTTATGAATGCTGTTTGATAATGAATTTTTTGAGGATTTATTGAAATGTTTTGGTATTGATTTGATTGTGATCATTCTGTTTGGTCCTTTGAGGTTCTAAATTGCATGTTTTGTGCTCTTTTCCTTATGAAATGATAATGATGAATGATATGAATGTGAAACCACTTGGATTGGATTCTTAATTGATTGATCTTGACTTTTGATAAGTTTCATGTTCTGTTTTGACTTTTTGATATCATTTTGATCCTAGTCTTGGACTAGTGGTCTTGTGTTCTCACATTTGAGATTTGTTTCAGGTTAAAAGCGCAAATTGCTTATGCTTGATGATGTGCACTCAATTGGAGTTGGCTTGTAGCTTGTTTATGACTAACTTTGAGTTTATTTTGTAGGTTTTGAAACTTGAGTTTGTGCCATGTGGCTTGCACCTTTGTGCATTGACTGTTGTTTGACTGTATAGTTAACTGTTGATCATTGTCTGTTTGCTTATTGTTTGAGCTGAGTACTGATTATATTGGATTGATTTCAGGTACCTTAGTTGCTATAGTTCCTTTGTGAACTTGATTGTGCTTTGCTTGCTAGCTTGAGCACTGAGGTATAATGATCTCTTCTCCATGTAGTCTGGAAGACCTGGCCTGTTACTTGGCCAGGCACCTGTCTGAAGTCCTCCTTAAGAGGCAATATTTGTGCTTGTTTATTTTTGTCCCCAAGCAGGTAAAGACCTTTGTTAAGGCAATTGGCAGACACAAGAGGTGTGTAGTCCACCTCCTACTATTCTGTTGAGTCGTCCCTTGGCTCACATCACATGTTGATGCCTTGTGGACATTAACCCAAGATCAGTTGAGTCAGTGTCATAAGTGTAGAAGGGTTCCCACTTTCTGGACCCACACTTCATTGTCTGAAGCTCTCCCTGACCAGGGATAAGAGCTGTGAAGTCTAATCTTCACTCCCCTTTCATCTGGCTTCACCTTGGCTCTCAATGTCAAGGTTAAGAGCTAACATTACCCTTCCAGTTGGCTTGCTCTTGCAGCCTCACCTTTTGTTTGAGCCCCACTTGATGTGTATATAATGTGTGCTATCTGTAATTGTTTGATTTGCTATTGGCTGTGCTTAGGTTTAGCTTGCTCCCTGTGCAAGTTAGGTAGCAACCTTGACTTAGGGATGATTATGCATGATAACATCTAGGCTCGAGTTAGTCCCTAGTTGTGTGTCCCTCTGTTATCTGGTTAGGCTAGCCTTGTATCCCTCCGTAGGGGAACTACGTCGCCCTGATCCTCATGCCAGATGAGGTACGTAGGCAGGAGATGAGCTGATCTCTCCGGGCGCCCTTTTTGTTTTGTCTTTGTGTGTGTTAGGAGATGGATGTAAGACCAGCGATTGGCATTCCGTATCCTCTTGTTGTGTGCTTGGAGTCCGGTATAAGTCCATCAAGTGGCATCTGGTTTCCAGTGTGGGTGTGTTTGGTTCGGAAGCTGATGTAAGTCCAGCGATTTGCGTTCGGGTTCTATGTTTGCCCATTTTTGTGTGGAGTTTGACGTAAGCCCAGCGATTGGCAGTCGATTTCCTGTGTTGCTTTGTCTGTGTGCGTGAGCCGAGCTACGAATGCTCTGATTCTTCTTCGTCCAAGAAGATACGTATGCATAGGATGCGACATCCTAGCGAGCATGTGTTTTCCCCCTTAGTTCGAACTACTTTGACTCTGATGTCTATGCCTGATAGACTAAGTAGGCCCAGGACGCGATGTCCTGCCGAGTTAGTCTTGTTTGTTTTCTTGTGTCTCTTTCAGCCAGTGTTTGATGTGTGTTTGAGCAGTGATTTTAGCAACCATTTTCCTTCCTATTGTGCGTGGATCCCGTCGAGTACGACGGATTCGTAGGGGTGCTAATACCTTCCCTTCGCATAACCGACTCCCGATCCCATTCTCTTTGGTCGCGAGACCATGCTTTTTCCAGGTTTACTCTGAGCGTTTCCTTTCCCTCTTTTGGGATAAATAACGCACGGTGGCGGCTCTGTTGTCTTCGTTTCCCGCCGGTTTTTCGCGTAATGTGACACTTGTACTCACCATATGTACAGATTCTATATCAATAAAATTCAGTTATTCCATCAAACATGTTATTCTATGTTTTGTATGAAAAATAATTGGCTTGTCTTACTCACATAATGCTTTAAAATATTGGGGAATAATAAAAAGCTACACTAAAGAGAAACACTTTGCATTACTGTTGAAACCCGATAAACCTGATAGGTGATCGATGACTCAATAGTAGTGTTACTTGGATACCTGTGACATTGAATCAGCTGGGACACCGTGGGGGTTCCGGCCTTTCAGTGTTCCTTAACAGGCAGGGAATTCTGTAATGGCAGTATTGGCACCCATTAAAAACTTCTTGGCAATCATGTTCTAATTCTCGATGAAGAGTCAGAGTTCCCATCACAATAAAGACTCATCCCTACATATGACAAATAAGAAAGAAAACATGCATCATAAAAAATAAGCATACATCATGCATTACATGAAGCATCTTCCCCACACCGGTGATAGAACTTCGACCACCTGTTCAGGCAAATTTCAGGCACGTAGGTATTTAATCATCTTCCACCGTGAATACTGAAAAGCTCCCGCAATTCTTGTATTCAGATTCAAGAAGATTAAATAGGGGCAGTTGTTGTACCCCAAAATTTGTCCTCCCTTTTTCCTAGTCTTCCATCCAACCATATGACTAGGGATCATTTGCATACATTCATAATTCATTCATATGCATCATTCCTTCACTAATGGATCACCATGGATTCAAAACCTTCGGCTTGTGAAGCTAGGGTTTGTGTGGATATCAAGCTTCAAAAGCATGGTCTGACTATCTCATTAAGCATAGAGATTGTCTAGCCAATCCTCAAGGGTCCTCAAAACTTTATTTCCTCAAGATATGATGATGGGATCTCATAGAGCTGCTTTGAATATTGTCTTGACCATCAAAACCCTATTGAGGGCTCAGACATTGGAAGACTTGTTGTTGAAGCATATGATTGTGTTCAAAGGACTTGCTTGAGGGGTAGGCCTCAGGGAAACCCTAATCAAGGAGATGATGAATCTGATGGACTTGGTGGCTTGACTTTTCATCTAGTAACATCCATAACCCTAATGTCAACCACTTTTCACCTATTGTCATGTACATGGTCTAATCTTAATTTGGTCCCCTTTGGGCATTGGTCTTGAATCCACCTTGGTCTCAATGTCCTATTGTTTGGTCCATCTGATTGCTGGTGCATCTATGGTCTTGGTCATCCAAACCACCAATTCTTCATGTGTCACAAGCCATTGCTAATCATGCCATTTGATTCATGGACATCCCATTCAAACCCTAGTCTTATACCTTCATTTCATGGCGTTGTTAACATATGGTGTCAGCCATGTCAAGTCCTTTGTTACAGTCAAGCATTCAAGGCATAAAAAGGAAAACAATTGTTGACTTTGGTCAACAACTGACTTTTTGGTCAACTTTGACCAAAGTCAACCCCAAATCCAAAAACCCTAAAAATACCCATAATCATTAATTCAATGTCCATTTAAAAGAAAAATACAAAGAAAGGTGAATTTTGACCAATTGTTGACTTTGGTCAACAGTTGACTTTTTGGTCAACTTTGACCAAAGTCAACCTTCCCATTTTTGACCCTCTTAAACCTAATCTAATCCACTTTAGCCTTTATTCACCATCCAAGAGTCTTGTGTGATGAGTTTGAGTTTGTATCTTCTTGGCCAAGTAACTTATCTCATGTGCAACTTGTCTTGAATTGTCATTTTGGCTTAGCCCACCATTGGTTCTGCATTACTAAGCAAGGTCCTGCAGCTATCACAACCAAGCATCTCAGCCACATTAGATACTACACTTACATTGGCCATTGGAACAAGGATAATACTTGGGTTTGGTCTTGTACTCACATGAACAAACATCATGTCATCAGGTTCTTGCAGAAACCATGATCCTGCCACAAAGCAGCATCAGCCTGCAAAACCAGTTGGCATTATGTCATGGATCTCAAACAGAAATAGGACAGTGATGCACAATGAGTAACCTATCTTGGGACATACCAAATCCTACACCAGACCTGTAGCAAGACCAAACAACAACAATATACAAGCATCTGACTGCATAATAAATCATGCCCATTCAGTGGAGGGAAGCTCATGATCTGTTCTCTAGCAGTTACAACAGTCCAGCAATGCCAAGTCTTATAAGCTATAGCCATCAGTAGGATTAGCATACACGTCACATCCAACATAAATGATGCACTTCCATGACATAACCAATATATGCAAGCCAATCCTGCATCGAACACCTGCAAACCATGTGCATAATTATTTCAAATGCCAGCCTAATGCAGTACAAAAACATTGCTTATTGCTCATAGTAAAACCAGACCATTGTTGCTTGTCTTAACCACAAGTCCAAGTCAAGAGCAATGCAGAATCATAGGAGCTAATGCAAAACAAACACAACCATAATGCCTCAGACCTGATGTAGAACCAAGTCCAACATGGCCTGCTACAACTTATCTGCAACACACTTGCTCTAATGCTATGAACCAAATATAACACAAAACCTGTTGCCACTTGAGTGAGTTCCTAAATCCTGCTATCAAGGCAACCGGTCATAGCAATAGAAACCAAATTCAACCTACAAGCCACAAACATGATTACCACATGATCAAGCACCTTGAGGACAAACTCATGAGCATTACCCTGCACAACCAAAACACAACCATACATTTACTAACTCACACTTGCAAATCAACACCAAGTTAAACCTTCCAAACTTGTTTCCAACTTAAGCCTACATGTTTGTTACCTTACAACTCAACAAAATATAAGACATAGTAGCTTACCTAGTAGGAGGTTTCAACATGGTTCACACATGTGCATTGCAAACAACAACCACCTAACCAAGTTTGGACCTGAAGCATGGGCATCTCAATAGTAGTGCATCATCACAAAAGTGGGACACACACCTCAAAGCAACATCCTGTTCCAAGCCTGCACCAAAATGCTTCCACTGTCAGTTAGCCAAACCAAGTCTGAGCATGATTTGCCACTAGGTGAGCCAAACATTCAAAACCTATGTCAAGCACATTAGCATTCCAGCAATCAATCCAAACAAGTGAACAAACCTTGAAATTGAGAGAGGTCTTTGGCTCAACCATCCAACCTGCATCAAAAGCATCATTATCCAAGGCAATGCAAAACCATCTCAGTTCATAAAAGCATGGCAATGGGTTCTAAACAGATAGCAGTGTAAACCTCCACAAGCCATAATCCACAACAGAATCCATAATAGTGGTATGCACTCCTCAAAGCCAAGTATTGTCCAAGCTTGCATCCAATGGTTGTCATGGCTAATCCTATTTTCAACAGGGCATTGCATGACCATTCCCAAACTGGCTGCAGCAAGAGAAACAAGTAAACATTGAACCAAAACACCACATTCATCATTTCAAAAATTCAAACCAAAGCACACTTGCACTTAACGATGACCAGTTCAGCAAGTTACATGTAATTCATTTTAACTTAATCCTAATTCTAATACTACCTGCTACAGACAGTTGGTGCACCAAGGCTACTAACATGCATGCTTCATTATTCCAAACCAAGGCTAAGGTCACTTAAATTCAACTTGTAACTTGAACAACAGGTCACAAAACCATTTTCACAAAGCTTCAATCGAATCCCAACATGTAATAGCCTGTCCAATTTCATTTCATTCACTCATTAATCAATTAAAACCAACCTAGTTAATTGAGTTCATCACTCATTAACTAACTGAGTTTGCTATCAACTCAGTGAGTCATGTCCAACTAACTCCTAACCATACTTAACTAATTCCTAACCTCACTCCAAAGCTAACAAATTCCCAAGCCTAAACTCTATTTAAGAAACTCATCACTCACACTTTGAATCCCCTGCAATTTTTGCTTGAACCTGCATTCTCCCTCTCTTGCAATCTCTTCTCTCACCCTCACCAGAGCTCTGTCTCTCTCAAAAATCCATTGAAGCTTCACATTGAAGCTTCAATCTTGCTTGAGCTTAACCACTGTCATTCCATTTTCGTGCTCACGATTCTCAAGTTCAGAGGAAGAAGAAGGAGAAAGAGGAAGAAAGAAAACATGCGAGGCAAAGTCAAGAACTCACTGGTGAACTGTTCCGATCATCTTCTCCGGTATGTAGCTTTCACTCCACTTGAATTTACTTGCGCTGAGCTCGCTAGTTAGGAGCATTTTGTATGAGAAATAGAAGCCCCATGGTATAGGAGTTTGATTGATTACCAGTATCATTTAATTTGCACTTAGAATTCTAGGGTTCTTCCCAAAATCCTTCTGATTCGGTTGATCCATGAACATGTGCCCCAAATGGATCCCATTTTTGTCATCAGCGTGTCTTTGCACATAAAGTGGCTGTTAGAATTTAGGTTTTGGGTTCCACCGCCGCCGACGCGGTGGCTAATGGCTAGCGAATGTGAGAATTTGAGCGCACAGAGTTTATTCATTCAAACATGTTGACTTGTACAAGTCAACATGGAGGTGTAGTGGGCTTAGATTCTGGAGGGCCATGGTAATTCACGTTTCATACCACCCCTTTTTCTAGTACACCCCCTCTTTTGGTTACAAAGCATGTTGAGTTGGGCTTCACTAGGCCCACTTATCTTTTACTGATTCCCCTTGGTGAATTTCTAGTGCACCCCCTCTCTGGAATGAACATGAGTGTGTTTTGGGGCTCAGAGGCCCATTTCCATTTTACTGCACGCACACCCCCTGTTTGGAGTTTGTTGGCTGACCAAAAAAACTCCATGGGCTCAAGTAGCAGCCCAACAACCTGAATTCCTTTTCAACCTCCATTTGGCCATGCACCCTATGTTCATTTTACTTGTTTCTTAATTGATTTTTTGCAATTTGACTAACTAGAATGATATTAGATTAAATAGGTTAATTGACAATTGGGATTAATCTAGTTTTTTAGAATTTTAATTTTCATATCATTTAGGATTAATTCATAGATTTAGGATTTTATTAGAATTAAATAGGACTTTTTAATAGAAATTCAATTCTAATGACTTAGCTTTTGATTACATTTAGAACTTGACATTTCCTAACCTTAGGCCAATTCTCAATATTAGGTTAGAATCAATTTTAGATTATAGAATTTGACATATTTTTGCAAATGACCATTTTGCCCTTATATGCTTATTTTTGGTATTTTTGTGATAAAATTGCAAGATCCCTTTAGGATTAGATTGTGACATAGAATGTAATTGTTTCCTTATAATCGTAGGACCTAACATAGGCCTTTTAATCAATATTTTGACCATATGTACATGTTCCCTTAGGACTTCTAACTTAGAATTTTCAATCAATTTTAATAAATCAAAGCATGATCCCTTAGGATAGTTTCTAACAATTACTAACTTCAATTAGATCCAAACTTAGTTCCCTAAAACAAAACAAAACTCATGATTAAATTGATGAAAAGCAATTTTGATTAATTAAATCCTTTGAACTTGTATAATCCCACAGTCTAAATTGAGTGACCAAAAGACCCTTGGTCACTTAATAAGACTTTTCTTCCAAGTTGTGGAGCTCAAAGCCTCAAGTCAAGGTCTTCAATCAAGGCATCCTCAATCACACAAAGCAGTGGATTATACAAGACAAATTAAAGGTTAACACTTGGTAAATACGATTCAAATTGTACGAAACGAGCCTTAAGTAATGAGGAATGATGAGATGGAGTCTCTACTATCCTTGTCTAGAGCGACTTTGCGTATGGGGTGTATGCCCCAAATATTCAAAGCGTTCACCTTTATTCATAGACTTTAGTACAATACGAATCGATTAAACTACCCAGTCTTCTTCATACAAGTTCAATATCAACACAAGGGTAAACAACGAAGGTTCTTCACCAGCAACTTGTCAGTCAAGAGAAGTATCATGCACTTCAAGTCTTAAGTAATGAGGAATGATGAGAGGGAGTCTCTCCTATCCTTGTCTAGAGCGACTTTGCATATGGGGCGTATGCCCCAAATATTCAAAGCGTTCTCCCTTATTCATAGACTTTAGTGTGGTTCTTATCAATCGACTATCAAGTCTCTTATCACTTCATTCTCTTACTTCACCCATCATTCTATTCATTTCAATCACTTCCATTCTAATCAATCTCAATCATTCATTTCTTCTTGCCTCCAATAAATTTCTTTTCATCCCTAGTTGGCTAAACTACGAAAGCTCTGATTTCCTTATTGCACTATAAGGATACGTAGGCAGGAGAACCCAGTTTCTTCGCGAGCTACCCTATTTATCAAGCAATCATTCTTCATTCATGCAATCTATACCATATTTTGAGATCAATCCTACTTCTCCTTGGACTCCTTGTCCATCCTTTTAGGAAGTCCTGATGACAGTCCACCTCTTCAATCGAGAGTTGTTTGGGAAAACAACCCCGAACACTTAATTCAGTCTTTCTTTTTGGCTTTACCTTATAGTGGTGGCCTGCTAGTCCACGTATTGGTAAATGCCTACTTTGCTATTCGATTAAGAGTATATCCCTCGCTTGGTTCCAAGATACTATCCTGACTTGATCTCGAACTATTGATCCCCCAGCAAGTGATACACTACTCCTTGCATTCCAATACTACAATCTTCCTTGACTTGGTGTTTGTCTTGTGAGTCCCTGTTGCTTAGGCAAACATCTCTCTCCCTTTGTTCTCGTAGTTCCGAACTACGATTGCTCTGACTTTCTCATTGTACAATGAGAATACGTGGGCACGAGGATGTGAATCCTTGGCGAGCATACTTCTAATTATTCCTTCTTCCGCCTTAGGGCATCGTTCATATCTTTCACTATCCATTATCTACCTTCGATCATGAATCGTTCACCCAGTGACATACTATCTCTTTGACACTGAAATACACTTTCTTTGGTATTCCATATACATCCTTTTAGGACACCTGATGTAGTCCGTATTTCTACCTAGAGTTGTTTGGGCAAACAACCTCAAACACTTAATTCCTTCCTTTTTTTAGCCAAAACCCTACAGTGGGGCCTGCTAGTCCACGTATCGGTTAACGTTGTTTCCCTCTATGGTAGAAATCTCATTTCTCTTATGGGTTCCAATACACTTTCACCTTTCGATTTCAAACAATACTTATTCAGTCACTTGTTACCAAGTTCCTCTATTCTGTGACTTCGGGCACTTCATTCCATTCATCCTATGATACACTCGTATACTACTTTCTTTCACTCCATGTGATATACCTATTCTTTGAGCCAAATACACTACCTCTTTGTACTCCTTCTTGCGTCACCTTGTGAACCAAGAGATGTTTGGGACTGCGCCTAAACACCTATTTCTTCGTCTTTTCGGCTTTATCTTATAGTGGCGGCCTGCTAGTCCACGTATTGGTAATAGCCACCTTACTCTTGGGTTCATCTTTTCACCCTTTTTGGAGTTCAAACAACAGTATTCTTTGGTTCAGACCATACTTCTATCACACTTCCTTTTCACGTCTTGCCTCTAGTTCCTTGAACTATGAAGCTCTTAATTCCTCATTTCACTATGAGGATACGTAGGCATGAGGGCCCTAATCCTCACCGAGCACTTTATATATTTCTTTCCTTTCCCCCATTCTTTTACGTGTAATCTTAGATCTAACACCTATTCAAGCAAGAACAATCAAAACGGTTCCCATGGAGTACCATGGATGTTTGGGGTGCTAATACCTTCCCCTTACATAATCGACTTCCTTACCCAACATATCTCTTTCCCCCGGGTTTTATCGATGTTTTCCCTTCCCTTTGGGGATAAATAAAGTTCGATGGCGACTCTGTTGTATGTTTGAGTGTGCGATACGTTCGGGTATATTTCCGCTAGCTTCATCGAGTATCTGTGAATCCATATTTCCAAGCAGTGGAAACCCCGAACGGAGGGATCGGTCCCGTCACTCTCAACTGAAGCGGAGTATAAGGATCCAGAAGACATAAAGGTTATAGCCGAATTAGACCTCAATGGGAATCCGAAATTTTCACATTGCCAATTTATTTTATGTTTTTGTTTTGTAATCACCTCATTTAGGAATTGTTTCCTTATATAATCACCCATTTACGGGCCCATTTTCAATCAATAAAATTTCCATCCAGAATCATTCCTCGTTTTTTCTTTTTCTGCTTGTTTGTAAAATGTAACTATTATTTCTAATAAACAATGTGTTGGAAATTTCGGGGATAATAATAAAAAGCATTGATATGAAAACCTGATTTTACGTTGATCATAAAATGTCTAAGGGGATAACCACGGTACCCAAATTGTTGCATACAACACGCAAAGACATAAGATTATGTAAGTCCTTTGACCTAGGAGATTATTAGAATCGTCATTCGCCATGGTAAGCCCTTTCATCATATCTGCTTAGATGCAACCTGGGGCATCAGAAGGTCCATGTCAGATTCTTCCTCCAGCAACATCGAGAAGATGGGATGTCGGGAAGTCAGGCGAGATGCAGCCCACACCCTGTGAACCAGAGGCCTAGTAACTCAAGCGAATATCCCTCGATATGTGTTACACCATACTTAAACTTAGGGCATCTATAGACCCTCATATCATTTCATAAATCAATCATGCAGAATTCATATCGTATCATTCATTCATATCAACTGGTATAACATGAAGCTCAATAGCCTATTTCTATTGGCACTTTTCCTGAGCCCAATCCTATGGGTAAAACCTTTTTCTATATCCCCTCAGAGTCTGGTTCCGTTGAATAAACCATTCTCTTACCCCTAGTAAATTTATCAAAACAATCCCTAGAGTCCCATTCTGTTGGCAACATTCCATTATGAACCAGTTTAAGCCTAAACTTTGTGATAGTCTCTCTTCACCTTTTCCCAACATTGTCAAACATAAACACTATCAGAACTTCCTGTGAGTCTTTACAAATCCAAATGTGTGTGACCAATACTTCCATGTGAGCCTGAACCTGGTGTTTATCGTCCACCTTCTCCCCAAAAATCCCAAACCTTGTTATTTATCCCCTCATACCTTCGCTCTGAGTTTAAACCAGAGTTTTAGCTACACAATCCTTAAGCCTAAGCTTCATCCTTACCCTTTCTTTTGCAGCAGGTTTTTAACTATCATTTACCTCCCGTATTTCCTGAACCCAAACCCTTGTGTTTGACAAGTCACCCGTAGATTTTTGAATTGATATTCAAAATCCTCCCTTCGCTTTAGCCCAAGCCATGTTGCTTTAGCCTTTCTATCCTTCCTTTTTCCAATAAGGTTAACTTCAAAACCTTTTCCAGCTTTAGCCTAAACCTCAGTTGTGTTTAGCCATTCTTCCCTATCCTGGTTCCAATAAGGATAATTTTGGAACGTTACCTCTAGCGTGATTCTAAATCCCGGTTGCGTTTAACTTTTCTTTTCTTTTTCCGATAAGGTTAACTTCAGAACCCTTTCCAGCTTTAGCCTAAACCTCAGTTGTGTTTAGCCCATCTTCCCTATCCTAGTTCCAATAAGGTTAATTTTGGAACGTTACCTCTAGCATAAGTCTAAACCTCGGTGGTGTTTAACCTTTCTATTCTTTTTCTGATAAGGTTAACTTCGGAACCCTTTCTAGTTTTATCCTAAACCCCAGTTGTATTTAGCCCGCATATCCCTTTCTTGTTCCAATAAGGTTAATTTTGGAACCCCATCCCCAATGAAGTCTCCATTTCTTCCCTATTTCGATAAGGTTAACTTTGGAACCCTTCCCAGCTTTATCCTAGACACTGGTTGTGTTTAGCCCGTTTATCCCTTTCTTGTTCTAGTAAGGTTAATTTTGGAACCCCGTTCTCAGTTTTTAGCCCAAGTCTTGTTTATCCTCTTTTTCCGATAAGGTTAACTTCAGAATCTCATCTCCAGCTTTAGCCCAGGTCTCGGTTGTATCTGGCCTCTCTACCCCTTTTATCTCTTTTCTATTCCAATAAGGTTAACTTTGGAATCCATCTCCAGCTTCAACCTGAATCTTCTCATTTGGCATTTCTACCATACTTGTTCCAATAAGGTTAATTTTGGAACTCGTCTCCCTAGTAAAGCAGAACTGTGTTTGGCATCCCCTCCTTTATATACCAAGTTTTAAAAATACAAAATCAAAACTAATCCCCTCTGAGAACCCAGTGCATGATGGGTCAATCCATGTTTTTCTTCCCCAACTATCACCTTGAAGTCCAGGTTCCACCTGGCAAACCATTTTTCAAAATATCCTTCGCCATATTCCCCAACGCAAAATTCTCAATGCCTGTCGGAGAGCTAGTAAGAAGAAAAAAAGAGCTTGTGAAAAAAAAGATCAATCATATTGCATTAACATATTGCACATATCATGCATATCTAACTACTCACTTCCCACAAATAACTTTTCAAACCCCAACAACTGCCCTGCACTAAATCTAGTTTGTTCATCCTATATCCCAGTGAAGAATTTCTTCCTGACTTATCTTCACATTTCATTTGTTCCTAGTGGATAATTTTTTAGATATTTTAGTATTTAATCCCCTCCTACCTTGGATGTTTGGAAGTCGTTGCTACCCATACATTAAAGTTTGAGGAGATTAAATAGGGGTAGCTATCATACCCTAAAATTCATCCTACCCCTCATAATGCTCATCTAGGTCACTAATCATGTGCATATCCTTATGGTCATTCATTTCATCTGCATAGCCATGGTCTAATACAAGAGGACAAGTATCATGGATTCCAAGCTTTGTGCTTGTACCTAGTGGAAACTAGGGTTTCTTTGCAACTTTAGGTGGCTCAACAATCATACCTTAATCTGAGGGTATCTCTTGAGGCTTGTATATGTGCTTGACATTGGGTGATTCAACTGTGACTTCTTGGTGAAGCAAAACCCTAATTTGGGATCCTCACTTGATCATGGTATCCCCAAACCCTAGTTTATGTCTCATATCTATTATGTGGCCTCAAAACCCTAATTTCATCTGGTTCACCACCATTTATTTATGCATGGTTCACTAGCTTGTTCAAGCTCTATTCAAGGCTTTTGTTATTGGCTCATCTGGAGGATTCATTGGTTGGATTGGATCCATTTCAAGTCATCACATGTTCATTTATTGCTTGATGATATCTTTTGGTCCCAAGCCTATTCTCATGACATCCCAAGTTCCACTTGGTACATCCATAACCATTTCATCTGATCATTTCATCTGATCATTTCATCTTGTCATTTCCAATCTTGTTTGGTTCATCCATTCTTATCCATATGGCCATTGATCCTTCATTCAAGTCCCACAAATCCACTTCATACCATTGATGTTTGATCCATGGATCTTTGGTCATGTCATAGTCATTGTCCATTTTGGTCCTTGCTAGGTCTATGGTTCATTCACAATTGGTATCCATTGGTTCATGTTAATATGGTTCATTCATTTCATTATCTTTCATCATTTTCCATTTCAATACATCTCAAGTCATGTTCATACAATGCATTCAATACCAAGTTCATACAATTTACCCAATACCAAATTCATTCATTCAAAGTATCAATTTCATTCATATAACTTCAAATTCCATCATTACAAATCATACAAATGTCCATGCATGAAAAACTACAAAGGATGACATATTGACCAAATGTTGACTTTGGTCAATAGTGGACTTTGGTTAATATTTGACTTTTTGGTCAACTTTGACCAAAGTCAACTCAACCATTTTACAACCAAAAATCCTAAATCCTATTTCTAATATCCAAAATTCCTCTTTGATCCTTGCCATTTGTGCATGATGCTTTAAAATGCAAACTTGATGCAAGCCACTTGCTTGCAAGCCGTGTTTAAGACCACCATGTGTGCATCACCTATAAGAGATCAAACAAAGTCATTAGCATATCATATATTCCAACAAGGAATTAAATCATTCATGTGTTAGTTATGTTATACAGAAACAATACAAAGTCAGGACAAAATCATACCATGAAGCAAAGCCACAAACTTGCAATCAATATCCTAGTCAGAACCTGCTATTATGGACCAACATGAAACCCAAATGCAGAACCTGTAACATAAAGCAAACATGGAAAGAAACTGGGCCAAGTCATAACCAACATAAGGAGAAATGCATACCTCACACACCCTGCAAAACTAAGTCAGAATGGCATTGAAACAGGTTCGCAAACCATTCTTCAATGAATAACAAGACCAAGGACTCACATGCCAAACTGTGAGCCAATTTCCATATGCAATAAAGCAAGAACCATGTAACTTGCAACAACAAAAAAACAAACGTAATCACAAGCCTTGCATCGGTCCAAGCAACAAACCCCTTTCCAACCATATTCCTTGCATCAGTCCCAACACAAAGCATTGCAATAACCTCCTGCAGTCATCAAGCCAAAGGACATGAAACAAAGGACCTGCAGAAACACAATGATCCTACAACTATGCCAATCCGAGACCTTACAGCTGAAGCAACCATGCTTGCACAATACACCTGCAGACAACATACAAAATTTGACATTGCAATATAAAATAAGCTGAACACATCAAAAATTCGCAAAAAAAAATCATATCATCACCAACTGAACCAAATGGATTCATCATAAAGGACTCAGTGCCACATCACTAACCCTACAATAACTGCCACTTGCCAGCTAAGATTGCCTCGAAGTCAGCAACAAAATCAAAAATAGAATTCATAACCACTTTGCCTCATTTTCATGAACTTTTCTATTGCAACTAACTTCTGCAGCTGAATGCACGAATCCCCAAGGTCCCAACCCATATAAGCCAAGAAATCATCACACAATCATTGGCTAACAATCATTCTATCAAAACTGAATCACTGACATTGAGTCTCCTTCCCACAAATCAAAAATCCACACAACTCTCTCAACCAACTTTGATCTCAGAGCTCTCTCTCCTCCCTGAACCCTCACCTGAATCACCCATATTCATCATCATCATAATCTCACCGAAATCACTCCATTCATCTTCACCAGAGCCTCACCGGAGCAGCTCAAAACTTCACTCTCGAGAGCTCACTCAACATCATGTTTCCAGAGTAGAAAACGAAGAAGAGGAGGAGACGAGGCAGAGGAGATAAAGAGGAAGGAAAGAACTTACCTAAAGGACAGTTCAAGTCATTTGCTCCGGTAAGGTAATCCATTTTTCCATTGCATTTTGCTTCGTTCTTTATACCATGATGTAGAGTGATGAGTGAGGAATCAAAGCCCTGACCCCTTGGGCTTTGATTCTTTGGGTATATCATTTAATTTAACA
This sequence comes from Lathyrus oleraceus, assembly GCF_024323335.1. Taxonomy (NCBI): domain Eukaryota; kingdom Viridiplantae; phylum Streptophyta; class Magnoliopsida; order Fabales; family Fabaceae; genus Lathyrus; species Lathyrus oleraceus. The sequence goes on along the minus strand of NC_066584.1, from coordinate 203,308,933 downwards.
TAGAATACCTAAGGTTCTTAAGAGTTTCTCCCATGGTTTAGAATCTATGATAGGTTTCAACAGAAATTGATCGTAGATTCGAACTAAGCATGTCATTGTGTGTGAGGTGGTGGTCATAATTTTTGTTTTGGCTTGCCACCGCCATTGGAGGCCACCTCCGGCGCGGTGGTGTGTAGTGGCCATCTGACCTGAGATGTTGAGCTCTTATTTTTTGTATTTGGTGTGTGTTTTTTAATCCCATTTTGAATTTTGTTTCCATGATGGATTGTAATGTTGACTTGCTCTGGGATCACTCAATTGGGCCTAATACTAGTTTATTGAACATCACCAATATTGCTATTACACCCCCTGGCATGAAGGCTGAATGAGAATGGGCCTTCCTGGATGGGCCATGCGCCTATTCACTTCCAGCACCCTTAATCAGGCCCTGAACCCCCTGGCCCTTTACCTTTGTTTTATTTTTTTCTTTATTTTTCTTTACAATTTTCTTCATATATTTTTCATGATTTTAATTCCTGGCCTTGATTTTAATCATTTTTACCATATTAGAAATAAAAATACATGTAATTGTTAGTTAATTGTTATTTAGAATTTAACATGCTTAGATTTAATTGTTTTGTTAATCCTTGAAAAAATGCCTTAAAAAATAATTGATTTACCATTGTAACTCTTAATTTTTTTAAACTTGATTAGCATGTTTAATTAGGATTAAGTTTGACTTGTTTTCATATAAAATCACATGCCATGTTCATGTATGGTTTAATTATTAATTTCCATTTTAATGGTGCTATACTTTTGATTGTGGTTATTGGATCCAAATTGGAAATGATATTTCAATTTGATATGATGTGTTAACATGTCCATTATTTTCACCATGATCATTATATCTATATCATTACATCATTATATCATTTCATCATAGCATTTCATGATTCACTTGTGTTAGCATTTTAATTCCATTTTCTTCATATGTTTAACTAGCTTTGGTTTATGTTTGTGTCCACATGTGGGTTTGAGCTTCAAGTACCATCCAAATATTCAATGCCTTTAACCCATTCAATTTATTTGTATTGTGTGGAGTACTATGTCACTTGTATGTTTTAGGCATAGTACATGGTTTGTAATTTGTCTAATTAATTTCCATTTTCTTTTCCATATTGTAATAGTTCCATCCCCCCATTGTGGATTAAATGTCCCTACAATCCATGAGAATGTAATAGTCTAGGTTTATTGCTTTTATTAGTTCATCATGCATGCTAACTAAAAAAGATGAAAACAAACGATAAAAGCAAAGCATTTCCAAAGAAACAAAAGGTACTTGATTCAACGTCAAGTTGTTTTCTAAATAAAACTCACACCATTGCAACGTGAGTACTCAATCCAACGTCGAGTATCTCCCATCCATTCCATGATCCATGATTCATCTCTTCTTGATCTCATTCTATCTCTCTCCTCCATTTTCACACACTCTTTCATAATAAAACAAATACTTGATCCATCGACAACTGCCTTTCCTACAACCTTTTCATAACAAACGGAATGCAAAATAGGGTGTATGTACTTGTACACAACATTCAAGTACTTGGGTTGTCCGTCGTACCTAGCTTGAGGAACCGACACTTGACCTCCCCCTTATAGCATCTAATGATTCAAACAAGTTAGATCTATGTGCTATGAGGGAGAAAAAGGGTATTTAGGGTACCATTATCCTCTCGACTCCCAAGTATTCTGATTGTTGGTCGTACTTAGTCAATGGTCAGATACTTGTCTCCCTCTAAGTTTCGATGATTAGACTTTCCAAACTCTTTTCACAATTCAAATCTCTTTTGGACGAAAAAGAGTGGTTATGATAACATTGTCCTCTCAACTCCTGAGTTTTTGGACTATTGATTGTATCTAGCCAAGGGTCTGATACTTGTCTCCGTAATAAAATCAACCTCAACTAAGAAAATCATCTTTCTCCTCAGTGCATCCTTTCAAACCTTTCAAAAATGACGTCTTACTCTCGTTCTACTATGAATGACACTTAATCCTCCATGCATGAGCAAGTAATGTTTTACTGGTAGAGTGTGATCCAAGTGCATCCACTTTACCACAAACAAGCAAATACTTCCCGCTCCCATGCAAGAGTATACAAGAAAGTGAACAGTAGCACGTGAACATCAATACTATTCAGTAAAAACAACCAAACACATACTCTGTTTGTAAGCGGAACTACGGATCTCTGACTTTCTCATTGCACGTATGAGGATACGTAGGCACAAGGGACCAAATCCTTGGCGAGCACACTAACTTAAAACTTATTCCCTCCCCATCTTATCCTTTATTTATCTCATTCATCAATAGCAAGAAACATACAGATAAATAACATCCATATGCACTGACACAAGCAAGTGGTTCCCATGGAGTACCATGGATGTGAGGGGTGATAATACCTTCCCCTTGCATAACCGACTTCCAACCCTCTCTTGGTTTCAAGACCATTCTCATTTGGGGTTTTATCGCTATTTTCCCTTTCCTTTGGAATAAATAAAATTCAGTGGAGACTCTGTATTTTTTGCGGCACGACACAGGCTTATATTGAGTTTCTGCCAACAACTTCTTTTTGGAAGATAGACGAGCATAAGTTCCCTTCAATGCTTCGCCTACCTTCCTTCTCTTTTACAACTCGGCTTGAACCTCATTATCCGCTTGAAGTGCCCTATCCCTCTTCTAATTCAGATTGAGCCTCAAATTCTCCTTCTCCAATGAAATATTACGAAAGTTAGATCAGAGATCCGTGTTCTCTTTCTCTAATGCCTTGATAATTCCCTTCAGCTTGTCAACTTCAGAGATATGATTAACAATGAGTTCGGGAGGCTTGATGCTCATAGATGGCTCTGATGGAAACAACAACAATATCTCTTTAACTATATCCTTAACCCATCTGGTGTAAGCTTCCATGGCTATGCAGTTCTTCTTACCCATTCCAGCTCTTCCTTGAGGAAAAATCTCTCCCCAAGCCTTGATAATCTTCTTGAGTGACTCTGGACTGTCGACCCCTTAGTACAAGACAAAATCTTCCACATGCTTGGAATCAGGTTTGTCCACCATATGGTATCCCAACTGACGTAGTGCCAATCTCGAACTATAGTTGATTCCACCTTTTGTACTATGAAGAGGTACATTAGGTAAATCCCCATAGTTGAGGATGAGCTTAACATTATCGTAGCTTATAGAGTACCAGGAAATATCTTCAGCATTCAAGGACATGATCCTTTGAGACCACTTCAGATTGTATTTATTCTTAATAAAAGGATCTTTGTTGGGTAGGTGAAAAATAAATCATCTATACATCAAAGGAATACAACATAAAACGGTTCCTTTCTTCTTATGAGTCCTCACGTGGATAGAGTAGTAAGTATAAGCAAGAATAGTAGGAACAAAATTCTTGGTTAGAAAACTATGGATAGCATCCAGATCCACAAAGTCTTCAATATTTGAAAACAATACAATCCCACAGATGAGTAAAGCTAGAACAACATTGAAAGTCATCCAGCTTCCAGCGTCGAAAAAATTAGTGGCATTTATCTACCAGAAACTTCAAGGTGAAACCATGAATTCCACCCTTAAGCTTAAGATTAAGCTCTACTTCCTTCTTCAACATATGAAGGGCTTCAGTAACAATAGGAGATTTAGGGAATTCTTTAGTGCAGACAAAAGGAACTCGATTCTTAATCCCAATCCCTAAAGTATGAGAGTATTCTTCCAGAGTAGGTGCTAACTGATAATCTTGAAAGGTGAAACATCTCAACGAAGGATCATAAAATTGCACAAGAGTGTGCACAGTTATGGTGTTGACTTCAGTATTAAAAATTCCTAGGAGATTGCCATAAGTTTTCTTGAACTTCTCTTTGTTCTCAAGAATCAGACGTGCCCGTAGTCCTTTCAAAACTTTCAAATGTTGGTCCACAAGCTTGTAACTGTGAATGCCTCTTTTGTCAGAAGTTATACTTTGTCTTGAGTACTCAATCAATAAAGTTGGCTCTTGTATTCTTGGAAATGCATATACAATTTTTTTATTATGATGTAATGATAATGTATGATGGAATGATATGAATCACATAGACTCAAAGCTCTAACATATTCTGGATGATCTGTACCTGTTGTTTGTTGTAAGTTCAAAGGTTCGACGTAGTATGAGAAACAGGGTATATAGAGACCATTGTTTCCTACAAAAAACCCATATCCCCCTCATAGGTATGTACTATGATCCAAAGGTGGTCCCTAAGAGGTCTCCCATAGTCATCGACTCAGAATGAAAATACCCCACCGTAGAGAATTCTCGTAGGACAAAAGTACTTCCAAGTGAATCTAGTCTTGGTGTGGTTCTCGTGACAACCCAAAACGTGAAACACAGGTGTACACGACTATCCATGAATCTATCCTATGTGTATACTAAGTTCGGGTGTAGAGCTTCACTCATGTAAAATCATCTCAACCCTATAACAGTAAAGCAAAATGCAAAACAATAAAGCAAGCGATAAATAATATAAACATAAAGGGGGTAAAGCATAAAAGATAAACACCTAAAGCAAGAAAAAACAACCAAAGCTAGGCTTTAATCCTGTTAGCGACTAGGAAGTATACCAAGTAGCAGAATATTCCCCAGTAGAGTCGCCATCTGAAGCTAGCAAAAATATACCCGAATGCATCGCATGTTCGAACATACAACATAGTCGCCATCGAACTTTATTTATTTCTGAAGGAAAGGGAAGACATCAATAAAACATGGGGGAAAGAGATAATGGGTAAGGGAAGAAATTAACACCATTAACATTCGTTATACTCAATTGAAATTGTTTTGATTGATCTTGCTCGAATGGGTGTGATATCTAAAGATACTCATGAAAGAATAAGAGGAAAAGGAAAGAGAATAGATAAATATCGGAGAGGATTAGGGACCTCATGCCTACGTATCCTTATAATGAAATAAGGAATTCAAAGCTCCGTAGTTCGTAGAATTAATGTATGGAGATGAAAAGAAGAGTGATAACAAATATGGTTTGAACCAAAGGATTTATATGGTTTGACTCCAAAAAAGGATGAGATCTTAACCCAAGAGGGAAACTGGCATGAACGAACATGTGGGGAGCCTGAGGCATGTAACCACTATATATGGTATGGCCGAAAATAAAGGGAATTAAGTGTTTGACATCATGGCAAACATCTCTCAGTTTAAAGGTAGATGTTGAATGAAACTCAAATAAATAATGTATTTTCCGCAAAGAGAAAGGTATATCACATGGAGTGAATGAAGGTAAAAGATATGAATGAATGTGGAGAATAATCGTCCATGGAGATGAATGGAATGATAGAAAAAAGTAACCAAAGTCTAAGAATTGAAGGATTTGGTAAAAGTGATTGAAGGGTATGATTTGGAACCAAGGAAAGGGTATTATTGGAATCCATAAGAGTAATGGTATTTGCACCTAAAAGTAATGGTGGTACATAATAAGATGTGGGGGGCCAGAGGCATCATACCGTTGTATTGTCATGGCCAAAAACAAGGAATTAAGTGTTTGGCATCAAGACAAACATCTCTTTGCCCATAGGTCGACAATTGTCCTAAAAGGGTATATATGGAATTCCAAAGAAAATGGTGTTTGGTTCCAAATAAAGGCAGTATGTCATTGAGGTGAATGGTTTGATTGAAGGTAGATGATGTGGATCATGAAAGATATGGATGGTTCCCTAAGGCAGAAGAAAGAGGAATAAATAGGATGTGCTCGCCAAGGATTCATATCCTCGTGACTACGTATTCTCACCGTGCAATGAGAAAGTCAGAGCTCCGTAGTTCACAGAACTACAAAAATAAAGAAAGAGAGATTGGAAGTGATGAAAAGTATAACTTACACGAAAAGAATGGTAGCACGGGGAACCATAAAGGGAAATGAACTTTGAACCAAAGAGTAAAGGTGGTACATACTAAGATGTGGAGGGCCAGAGACATCATACCGTTGTATTTTCGTAACCAAAAAACAAGGAATTAGGTGTTTGGCATCACGGAAAACATCTCTTGGTTCACAATATGGACAATTGTCCTAAAAGGATGGGTATGGAACCCAAAGGAGAATGATGATTGGTACAAGGAGCAGTATATCACTATAGGGAGGACAAGAAATTTGAAATAACAACATGGCCATGTAATGTGTATGATTTAGTATTCAAATGAAAATAAAATGAGATTTAAAATTGAATTCCAAATAAATGCGCCAAATAGAGAGAATGAAATGAACATAGAAATCTGGTAATGAACCACCATGGACCACCGCGCCAGAGGTTGCCTCCAGCAACGGTGGTGCCAGTAACCTAAGACAAGACCATCAACTGAAGCATCTTACAATGTTGAGTCTAAATATGGAGATGATTTTGCAAGATCCTAACTGATACACTCGAAACCGAAAGGGGAAGCTCAAGAACCCTAAGTTATTGATGTTAAATTAAACGACGGTTATGAGGAATCAAGCCCTAGGACGTTGGGGTTTTGTCCACTTGTCATGACTTACATGATGGCAACTAAAGATTGAAGAAAGTGTAAAGATTGGAGAGTGTCTCACCGTAGTGGGTGATCGTAAAAATTCCTCAGGTACGTTCTTTGTCTTCCTTTCCTTGCCTTGAATTCTTCTTATCCTCTTCTTCTTTCCGCTTCTTCTTGAGAGATTTCGAGAGTGAGGATTGAGTGATTTTAGATGTGGAATTTTTGAATTGAAGAGCTTTTGATTATGGAGCTTCGAGGTTGAAGATGATTTAGTGATTTAGAGGTGAATGATGAATTGAAGGTAATTTAGAGGTTTTTATTTAGTGGAATGAAAAACAATCGAATATGATTGAGAGGTGATGAATAATATTTAGAAATCGTGATTTGAGAGAGAGGAAAAGTGAGGGTGTTGAGTTCAGGTGATCAATGACTCAGATCCTGATTGAATGATGATTGGTTTTTTGTAAAGGTTGTTAGAGTGCTCCGGGATAAGAAAATTTTGTTGTGAAATTCAGTTAGGAAATGTAATTGACTTTATGGTTGTTAAGGTAGTTAATTAGGGTGATTTCTAATGAGAAGTTAGGGATAACTGATTGGTGAGTTAGTTAGGGTGAAATTATTATGTTGTGAACTAATATGTGTTTTATGGTTAATTGGCTTGGTCATTAGGTTAATTGTTATGGTTTGTAACGTATGTGTTTTATGATATTGCTACTATTGAATTGTTCAATGACCGGGTATGCATGATTATTTGTGTTTCCTGTTATGCCTTCCTGTTATGAGTGGTTTGCTCTGTAGGAATTGATCATGGTTGCATCTGGTTTGCTGTCAGGTTTGCAGGCTTAGGTCTCATCTGCTGCAAATTAGTATGGGGTTGATGCAGAACTTTGGTTTTCCATTATGAGGTAAGTTTCAATGTTGAGGATGATTGGTTGAACTATAATGCAGTGTTGTTGTTTTGTTGATCCATAGTTATATTGTCATGGTGCAAAATTCTTGTCTGCTGCAGATTTGCTTGCTTGAGTTCATGTGGCTTGCTATGTTGCTCACTTATTGGTTATTGTTGTGCAAAATTCGCTGCAGGTTCATAGCTCTTGTTTGATGTAGAATTTGCAACAGTTGTAGTCCATTGCAATTATTTGATGTAAATTACAGTCTGCCTTGATGCAATGTGTATGTCACACTATGGAAATGTATACTGGATATTTACCTTATGGTTGGGATATGTTTAACTGTCATGGATGCTTTGCAACTGTTGATATGTACTAGTGTGCATATGTTGACTTGTTGAATGTAATGTTTGGCTTGCTTGTGAATGGTTCTATTGCTTTGCATATGTTTTGAATTTTAGGTTTCGTAATGAACTTAGTTGGGTATATGTTTGAATTTGTTGCTAAGTTGATTAGTGATGTTGCCATGTAATGAATATGGTGCTTGTTGAATGAATTGTTATGGTTGTTGCATTGTTGTTGTAGGATATGAACATATTAACATGTTTGGAATGTTTTTGATGTGTAGATGCTAGAATTGTACATGGTGTGCATTTGGTTTGTTGGTAAGACAATATTATGTCATTTGTTTGGTTCTTTTGTAGGATGGTATGCACACATGGTGGACATCAAGACTTGACAAAAGTGGTTTTGGAAAAAAAAATGATGAAAGCAAGTGGAGAATCATGGGTTTTACTGGCTCATAGAAGAATGGGTCAAGAGTTTAGGGTTTATGAGGGTCTTGATTGGTTAGTTGACTTTGGTCAACTGGTTGACCAAAAAGTTAACAGTTGACCAAAAGTCAACTTTGGTAGAAATGGATTTTTTTTGTAAGGACTTATGTATGGACATTTGGTGATGTAATTAGAATAAATGAAGTGGTATTTTGTTATGAAAGATAAAAGGAATTGAAATTGAAATGGGATGAGGATGGATTTAAAATGAATAATTCGTTATGACACATGTAATCAAACCCAAATCTCTTGAAATCAACAACTTGAATGGATGATGAAGTGAATGATTAATGACAAGGCATAGATGGATCACCTTAAGCCTTAACATGGACCAATGGGAAATGAGACTTGTAGGAACCAATAGGCATACCGTGAACAAACCATGGACTCTAACTGATCAAATGAAATGAACATGAATGGAACAAATGGATCTTGTAATGGATGTGGGATGAGATTAAACCAATAAAAGTAAAACAAACAAAAGATGAACATGTAAAGCTTTTAAATAAAAGTTAACCCAATCAATTTAACCTCATAATGGACCAAGAATAAGTGAGTCTTTAATGGATCTTGACCAAGCAAGTGAAACATGCACAATGGATGATAATGAATCATATGAAATTAGGGTTAGATACACACACAATAAATGATAGCCATAATTAGGGTTTTGGTTGACTAAGCAACCTCAAGCTACTAGGAAACCCTAGTCTCCACTAGGTACAAGCACAATGCTTTGAATCCAAGACACCTGTCCTCTTGTATTGAACCAATGCTTATGCAAATGATATGTTTGACCATAAAGACATGCACATGATTAGGGTTAGTGACCTAGGTGAACATTGTAGAGGGTAGGGTGAATTTTGGGGTATGATAGCTGCCCCTATTTAATCTTCTCAGACCTAAATGTATGGATAGAAATGGCTTCCGAACATTCGAGCTAGGAGAAGATTAAATACTAAAATATCAAAATATTTGCACACCAGGAACAAATGGAATGTAATGTGAAGATAGGTCTCAATGAATTTCTTCACTAGGATATGGGGTGAATGAACTAGCCTCTGTATAGGGAAGCTTTTGGGGATTAGATTGAAATATTTGTGGAAGATGGGTAGTTATGAAAGGTTAAATATGCATGATGTATGCAATATGCTAATGCAGTATGATTGATCTTTATTTTACTAACAAGCTCTTAGCAGCACTGGAAAACTTTTTCGCTAGGGAATATATCGTGTAAGAGGTTTAAAACATGGTTTGCCAAGTGGGGATCGGGCTCTCGTTTGATAAATGACTTAGTTGGGGAAGAAATAATTTGGCTAGTCAGGGACCGGGATTTCAGAGGAGATTTTTATCAAAGTAATTAGGTTTTGATTGGTATAAAGGAGGGGGAGGCCAAACAAAGTTTGGGCTTTACGGAGGAGAACGACTAAGCACAAAGCTTAAGCTTGATGGAGAAGAAGGGCTAAATGCAACTAAACTTGAGCTTTATGGATATGAAAAGGGGCTAAGTTCACAACTTATGCTTAGATGGGGAAGAAGGGCCAAATATAACAAGACTTGGGCTTTTAGGATATGAAAGGGGCTAAGTTCATAACTTAGGCTTGATGGAGAAGAAAGACCAAATAAAAATAGGATTTGGGCTGTATGGATACGGATGGGATAAGTTCATAACTTAGGCTTAATGGAGAAGAAGGCCCAAATACATCCAGGATTTGGGATTTATGTATACGGAGGGGCTAAGTTCACAACTTAGGCTTGATGGAGAATAAGGGCCAAATTCAACAGATTTGGGCTTGATGAATAGAGGAGCTAGATGCAAAGGTTTGGGCTTGAGTTGGAGGTGGAAGGCAGAAATGCCAAATTCAGTAGAATTTGGGCTAAAGCTAGATAGGGGTGCCAAATTTAGCAGTATTTGGGTTGGTGGGAAGAAATGCCAAGTTCAACAGGATTTGGGCTAAACCTGGAGATGGAGGGCCAAAGTTAACAGGATTTGAACCAGATGGGGAAGAAATGCCAAATTCAACAGAATTTGGGATGACGCTGGATATGGGGTAGACGGGATAAACACAAAGGCTTAGGCTTAAATGGCGAGGAAGGGCTAAACATAAAGTTTAGGCTCTATAAGGGAATAAGGGCTAAACACAAAAGTTTAGGTTTAAAAGTTGGGGATGCAGGGACAAATGCAACATGATTTGGGATTTCACTAGATAGGAGGGGCTAAGCGCGCAACTTAGGCTTTTCTGGATAGAAGGGCTAAATTGGGAAGTTTAGGCTTTATGGATTGGTTAACAAAAGTTTAAAATCTTTGTGGGAAAAGGGGGGATAAATGTAACATTTGGAAGTGGGGCTAAATCTGATATTTAGGCTTGACGCGAAAGAGAGGCTAAATCTAACATTTAGGTTTGATGCGGAAGAGGGGCTAAATTTGACATTTAGGCTTGATATGGAAGAGGGGATAAATGCAAAGTTTAGGCTTGATGTCGGATTAGCCAAACAATAATTTGGGATTTAAGAGTAAGGGGGCTAAATAAAAGGTTTAGGCTTATGCTGGAGAAAGAGATATTGATCAGACAATAGTTCGGACTCGCCGGGGACCAAAGGAGAGGCTAAACACAAGGTCTAGGCTTTGAGTTGGGGAATTGGCCAAACCACAAATTTTTGGCCTTAGGGGGGGGGGGGGGGGGGGGCTAAACAAGAAGTTTGGGCTTGCTAAGGAAATTGGGAAAAAGGGGAGGGGTCTAAACAATTGGGTCTAGGCTTGTAGGAAATTGGCCAAACAACGATTTAGGCTTGACGGGCATAACATATTGAACAACGTCTCATATTTTGTTAGAGAGTTTGTGAGACATAAAGCTTGGGCTTATAGGACACAAGAGGTAAAACAACAGTTAAAACCTGTTGGGGAGATGGGCTAAGCACAAAGCCTTGGCTTATGATGGTGTGGTTAAACAATAGTTTAGGCTTTATGAGAAGGTAAGGGGATGAACAACTATGTTTAGGCTTAAAGGAACAGAAAAAGGGTTAAATATAGTTTATACCTGTTTTGGGGGATTGGGGCTAAACAACGAGGTTTAGGCTTGCTGGGGGAAGATGGCCAAGCGTAAAGCTTGAGCTAGATATGGGATATCATGGCTAAACAACAATTTATACTTTCACAAGGTAGGGGCCAAAAAAACTTGGGCTTTGAAAAAGAAGTAGGAGGCTGAACAAACAAGGCTCAGGCTTGGGGAGAATGGCTAAATGGAGGTCTAGGCTTACTATGGGTATATAAAAGGGACAAACAACAAGGTTCAGGATATAGAGGATATGGCTAAGCAATGGTTTAGTCTTCAAAAGATAGTGTCTAAACCAATCAGCTTAGGCTTTTGCAAGATAGGGGCCAAAGAGAACTTGGGCTTGAAAAAGAAGTAAGACGACGAACAAGCAAGGTTCAGGCTCAGGAGGATATGGCTAAACAACGGTTTAGGATTCAAAAGATAGTGGCTAAACCAATCAGCTTAGCCTTTTGCAAGATAGGGGCCAAACGAAACTTAGGCTTGAAAAAGAAGTAGAAGGCTGAACAAGCAAGGTTCAGGCTCGGGAGGATATGGCTAAACAACGGTTTCAGCTTCAAAAGATGGTTGCTAAATCAATCAACTTAGGCTTTTGCACGATAGGGGCCAAATGGAACTTGGGCTTGAAAAAGAAGTAGGAGGCTGAACAAGCAAGGTTTAGGCTCAGGAGGATATGACTAAATAATGGTTTAGGCGTACTGTGGGGAGGTGGCCAAGTGTAAAGATTGGGATTGGTTGGTAATATCATGGCTAAACCACAGTTTAGGATTTTACAAAGGTATGGGCCAAACGGAACTTGGGATTTAAAAATAAGTAGAAGGCTGAACAAGCAAGGTTCAGGATTTGGAGGATATGGATAAACAATGGTTTATGCTTACTATGGGGAGGTGGCCAAGCGTAAAGCTTGGGCTTGATTGGTAATATCATGGTTAAACCACAATTTAGGCTTTTACAAAGGTAGGGGGCCAAACAAAACTTGGGCTTTAAAAAGAAGTAGGAGGCTGAACAAGCAAGGTTCGTGCTTGGGAGGATATGGCTAAACGACTATTTAGGCTTCAAAAGATAGTGGTTAAACGGTCAATTTATGCTTGAATGCGAAAGGGCTAGAAAACCAAGTACAGGCTTAGGGAAACAATCATTTTAGACTCACTGGGAAAAATGGATGCTAAACATGGGGTTTAAGCTTAAGCGAAGGTATTGGCCAAAATGGAAATTGGGCTTGCGAAGACTAACGGGAAGGTCTGACAGTATTTATATGTTCAATGGAGTAAGGGGCTAAACGGAGGTTTAGGCTTAAACAGGGTAATGGCCAACGGAATTTGGGCTTAGAGAGATAGTATGGGTAAACAACAATTTAGGCTTGCCATAGAAAAGGGATAGGCTAAACTACAAGGTTCAAGCTTGAAGAAAAGGTAAGGGCCAATCAGGGTTTTGGGCTTGAGAGAGCATGTTTAAACAACAATTTGTACTCGGGGGGGGGGGGGGGGGGGGGGGGGGGGGGGGGGGGGTGCTAAACACAGGGTTCAGGCTTACAGAGAGAGGCTAAACATAATTTAGGCTTAGACAAATTTATAGAAAAGGTTTAACAAGGGGGCCAAGTACCACTAGGATTTCACAAAAGAGGGTTTTTTAGATAAAAACTGGGCTTTATGGGCTTTCCAGACAGGAACTGGGCTTGGGAGAGGTTTTCCAATGGAATTGAGATTGAAGATAGGTTTTGCCAACGAAAATGGGCTTTGGAAAAGAGGTGTTCCAGACACGAATTGGACTTGGAAGGAGTTTTTCAAACAGGGACCGGGCTTCAACATGTTATGTCAATTGGATACTTTGATGTAGGCACAAAAACCTCAGGGTGTCCTATAGGCACAACAGTGAGGATGAAGTTTTTGAAATATGGATACCGTTCCCGGGACTCATCAAACCTACATTGGGTATTTCGAAACAAATCAAAAGGAAAAGACATGACAGAGACAACCCTTCTCGGGTAAAAGGCAACGAGGGGGAGATGTGATTTCATGCGCAAGGCAACAAAATAAACTCACGAAAGGAAATTTATCTAAATGGAATCTTCTCCATGCAAAAGACAAGGAGGGTTTGCAAGCAGCAAAAAAGAGGGAGGCTCACAAAAAGGTAAGCACTTGATGAAAGGTCACAAATACTTGTAAGATATTTCGTCAGGTGAAACCTAGGTTTTGAGAGAATTTGCTAGACAAAATCTGGCTTTGATACGCTCTGTCAGATGGGGACCTTGCAGTAGGCACGAAAATCTCATATCGTCCCTCAGGCACAACAGCGGGGATGAATTTATCGAACATGTCTACCCAGACCCCGAGACTCACCAAACCTATATTTGGTGCTTCGAAACAAAACATGATGCAAAGTTATTACAGGGGTACCATTCTCGTGTAAAAGGCAACGAGGGCTTACGAAAGATAAGTAAAAATAAATCACTTGAAAAACCCTGTCTGGGATACCAACTAGGGGTCTTGCAAGGATCCAAACAAAATCAATTTATTCTTATGATGCCAAAGAAAATGGGCTTTGGGAATATACCAACAGAATTGGGCTCGAGAATATGCCAAGAGAGTTTTGGGCTTGTTTATTTCTTGTTAGAGAGCTTCATGTTGTGTCGGATGATATGCATGAATGGAATGATATGAATTATGCATGACAAGTTTATCCTGTGGTATAAGGATCTACGGATGCCTCAAGTCTGGGTATGCTGTAGTGGACACTAAGAGAGATTTGATTGGTGACAAGGCTTCCTATTGAAAGGCTATGGGATGTGTCTAGCTTGACTTTCCGACATCTGTATACTCGTGTCTAGCTTGACTTCCCGACATTTGTATACTTGTGTCTAGCTTGACTTCTCGAAATCTGTATACTTGTGTCTAGCTTTACTTCTCGACATCTGTATACTACTGGAGAGTGAACTTGAGCTGGATCTTCTGATGATCTAGACTTGATCTGAGAGGCTTTTGAAAGCATGGAAAGAAACTTCCCCTATATGGAAAGTCTTGCTCCAGTCTGTTGGGTATCTGTACGGATTGCCTCAGTCACAAGCTATGATAAAATTTCATCCTAGGTTATCTCAATTTGACCTGCCCTAGGATCTTGGAACTGTACACCTCTGATTAACCATCCTTGAGAGATTGACTTCCTGTGCTCTTGGGGTGACCTTCCCTAGTACGAGCCTTGAAGTAATTTTGCCTCTGGCTGGTTGATCTTTAAGGGAATTCCCCTGACTAATTGGTCTTCAGAGAGATTTGTCGAATCTCAATGTGACTACCTCAAATTTACTGAATCTTATAGAGATATATCATCGTGACTACCTCAGATTGACTGAATCTTGTAGAGATTTCTTGACGTGATCGCCTCAGATTGACTGAATCTTGAAGCGGCTTGTCTTTCTGCTCAACGGAGTTCTCAAACATCCTACCCCTATATGGGATCAACTAAAGTGAATTTCCCCTGCTCAACAGAGTTCTTAGGAATTTTGTACTTTTGGTATGATCAATCAAGATGATTTCCCATGCTCAACTAAATTCTCAAGCGTTTTGTCTTTCTGGTGTAATCAATCAAGATGACTTGCCCCTGCTCCACGGAGTTTTCAGGAATTCTATCTCTTGACATCATTAAGCTCCTCAATTCACGTTCATTGTATAAACTTTCTTAATGTCAGATGCTTACCCACGAGTAAAACATGTTCATTTTGGAAATAATAATGCTAATATTATATTTATGCTAGTTTTGAAATCTAATTTTGTTCACAAGAATTATGACATATAGTGAATGAATCACTAATGAGAATTTCATATCGATACCAATACAAATGATAAGCAAATCATTAAGGAGTCAATTTTAACATGATCTTACTGACTGTAATACACTTTCAAAATAAACCCTGCTTCAATTAGGCCTTTTAACTATTGTAACATGGCCTGGTTCACGGTTTGAGAAAAAAGGATTTATGGCTCGAAACCTATTCTAACCCACTCATTCTCCTTGATGTTCCCCAATCCGACGTTCAACTAGTTCGATACAAGCGCTCATCTTCCAAAAGGGATTTGGGAGTGATGGTTAATGAACCCGCAAGGTTTTTGGAGTGGCAGTCACTTACCTTCTTTTTTGTTTGTGGCCACATGATTTTGTTCTTGCTGAGGATTTTCTTTTGATTCCTTTTTTTCTTCTTTGGTTTTTTTATCTCCCTGATTTTGCTGGACTGATTTAGATTTGCACACAGGGATGCCCTAATTTTTGCCTAAGTCGCTCATCTTTGAGCTTTCGACTTAGTGGGCTTTCCTTCTTTCTCTTTTGATTCCTAATTATTTTTTTTGGAAAAAAATGTGTGACATTTGTTCGCTTGATTTGAAGGGGTTATGTCTACCTCGTGCCTCTATTGGTGAGGGACAACCTGTTGTTGTAAGCCCAAGAGGCCAATACTTTTGGTACTTGTATCGAATTATTTATTAATAATAAAAGACATTTTTCTTTATTATGTTTGTTTAATAAAGTCCCTGGAATAGATAGTCCGTTTAATGTATCAAGTATGAATTAATCATGAGATCACATTAAACATAAGGACACTATTCTTAAAGTATCCGTAGTCAAGCTTTATTGTGAAGTGGGATAACATTAAAGCATGAAGACTATTATGTTTGTAGACTGATGATCACGTCTCATGGGTCATGGATAAAGAGTTATCAAGTCTTAAACATAGGTATGAATATTAAGAGTAATATTCATACTGGATTGACCCGCTATGAGAATACTATATAGAATGTTATGCAAAGTGTCATAAGTTATTCTCATGGTGATAATGGTGTATACCACTCTTCAACCTGAAACCACTATGGACCCTAGATGTAGAGTCTGGTGCTTTATTGCTGATCCAACATTGTCTGTAACTGGATAACCATTAAGACAGTTGATGGGTACTCCACGAAGCATGCTAAGGGACATGAGTGACCTAGATGGAATTTACCCATCCTGCGTAATAGGATAAATGTCTATGGGCCCAATATTGAACTGGACAAGGATGACACAATCTATGCCTTGTGTTCAATATAGACATAAGGGAAAAAGGGTAATTATACACATAATTATTATCACAGAAGGATTTGTCAGATCACATGACATTTTCGTGTCTTGGGTAGCAGTGATGTGTTGCTAGATACCGCTCACTGTTTATTATGTTAAATGCGTGATTTAATATAATTGCCAACGTCGCGAAAACCTACAGGGTCACACACAAAGGACGGATTGATGAGAAATAGAGTAACTAAGGAACACCGTAAGGTACGGTGCACTTAAGTGGAATACGAAATATGGTAAGGTGCCACACGCTTAAGTGATTTTGGGCATATTATAAGATATGGGCCAAAATACACTTAAGTGGACTTTTTAGCTTGAAGCCCACACAAGTGGTTCTATAAATAGAACCCTTGGGTAGAAGCATTGTCACTCTTGCATTCCGTTTCTCTCTCTCTCAATCAAAGCCTTCATTCGTAGCAGCTAGCACTGAGATTGAAGGAATCTGTTCGTGTGGACTGAGTAGAGACGTTGTCATCGTTCAACGTTCGTGATCGCCACAAGAGGTAACAATTCTATCACTGATCATGCCCATTCGTAAGGATCACTAAATGGAGAAATTTTTAAATTTCGCTGCGCCTTGGATGGCAATTCTCCTTCAGTGGTATCAGAGCCACTTACAAAACCATGAATCTGATAACTGTTTATTTTTCTGTATTAATACGATTAAAACAGAATGAATCAAAGATTAAATTGAGATCGATCAAATTATATATATGATATAAGTAATCCTGATGCAAAATACATTATATATGATATAGTGTTCTTGTTTCATTCATTCAAACACTCAATGGTTGTTTTCCTTTGAGCGATCAATGGTCGTTTGCTTCTTGATCCGACATTAGTATGGTGAAGCAATGACGTGTTGATCAATCATACTGAATCAACAATTGAGATGTGTTTGACGGTCTGAAATTGGTGCATCAGGGTTAGTGACGACACAAGATTTGTGTTGTCAGAGAGTTATGCGATTGGGGTTGTGACTGCACAAGAGTTGTGCTTTCTAACAAATTTTCGTATAGTGTTAACTGGTTAACGCATATGGTTAACCGGTTAACGCAAGACGGAATACTGTTTTCTAAAAGATTTTCAAACAGTGTTAACCGGTTAACGTATATGGTTAACCGGTTAACGCGAAACGGAATACAACTTTATAACAGTTTTTCAACAGTGTTAACCGGTTAACGTATTTGGTTAACCGGTTAACGCAAAACAGAATACAAATTATGAACAGATTTTCAAACAGTGTTAACTAGTTAACGCATATGGTTAACCGGTTAACGCAAGACAAAATTCACCCGTTCGGCTAACTCTGCGTAATGTGATCGGTCGTCGAGATTTAATTTGGTTTTAATTAATTAAAAGAATTAATAATAATAATGTGTTTATTATTGTCTTGTGGTGATCGGTTATGGCCTTAGTTTTCCTTTATTTTGTTTTGGGTTTTAAAATACGACCTGCGTGTCGTGCCTCTCTTTTAATCTCTCAATGTAACTTCTTTTCTCATCTCACTCCCTCGTATGTAAAACGAGTTTCTTTATGTAATGTAATGTTATGAAGAAAGCAAAGAAGTTAGTGCCAAAGGAGGACAACCTTGAAGATCTTGCTTGGAGAAGCTTAGATCGTTATTAGGTTAGCTTAGGTTCTCTCATTGGCTTGGGAGAACAATTGTGCTAGGGGCCATAACTGTTTCATTATATATGTATGTTGATGCATGTGTATGTATGTTGATGCATGTGACAGACGATTTATATGATAAATAAGCCGGTGAGATCAGAATAATTTCAAATTCCCTCAAATTAAATATTAAGTTTATGCTTTCCAAGTTTTAACACTCATCAAGACTAGTATCGGATAATGTAGGTTTCGCCTACGCGAGGTGCATGTTCTATATTAGTAAGATGCGATGGGATAATTGTAATATCCAATTGTTAAAACAATGGGTCAAACTTGACTAAACAAATTATAATAAGATTATATATGTTTAGAAGCAAGAGTTAGGAATTATCCATGTGATAGATTGGAATAAGGAGTTATTCACCAAACTAAAATATTCGAGAGTTGTATTAGATACAATTGGAAGGAGTTCCTACCTAAATAACCTAATTTTGTGTAATCCGCCTACGCGGACTTAGAACGAAGTGAAATATGGATCTTGACCCACTAGAAAATCTTCCAACGGGATTTTCCGAATCAAATGATGAGGGTCATTTGTTTTGAGTAAAATAGTGGGAGCATATTTAATTAAAGGCCTAATTAAATATGTCAATGATACTTATATTTTCATTAATTCTTATGTATATTACCATGACAACAAACACCTCTAACAACATCTTGCGATCAATCCTTGACAAAGAAAAATTGTCTGGGACAAATTTTCTGGATTGGCACCGAAACATGAGGATTATCCTCAAACATGATAAAAAGTTGTATGTCTTGGAGAAACCTGTTCCTGAAGAGGAACGTCCTAGTTCTGCACCTAAGGCAGAAAGAGATGCTTATAAGAAGCATGTCGATGATGCCAATGAAACTGCTTGTCTCATGCTAGCTACCATGAACTCAGAATTGCAAAAGCAACATGAGAACATGGCAACGTTTGATATGATCGAACACCTGAAGATGCTCTATCAAGAGCAAGCGAGGCATGAGAGGTTTGAAGTTTCAAAAGCCCTTTTTCAAGGCAAGTTAGCTGAGGGAGCCCCTGTAGGTCCCCGTGTGCTCAAGATGATAGGGTATGTGGAAAACCTTGAGAGATTGGGTTTTCCCCTCGGAAAGGAACTTGCGACTGATTTGATCTTGCAATCGTTGCCAGATAGATTCAGTCAATTTGTCCTAAATTTCAATATGAATGATATGTACAAATCTCTTCTTGAACTGATCGCCATGTTAAGAACTGTTGAGCATAATCTGAAGTCAAAAGGGAAGTCCATTCTGATGATCGAAAATGGAAAGAGACAGAACAAAAGGCCCACTAAGCAGGGTGATAAAGGGAAAGGCAAGGAAGTTGCCAAACCCAAACCCACCGTTGCTGCTTTAAAGCCTAGTGGAGGCATAGCAAAAGAAGGCACCTGCTTCCATTGCGGTAAGACCGGACACTGGAAGAGAAACTGCCCAAAGTACCTGGAAGATAAGAAGAATGGAGTAGAGACTTCAACTTCAGGTATTTTTGTTATTGAAATTAATATATCTACTTCAACATCATGGGTATTAGATACTGGATGCGGTTCTCACATTTGTACAAATGTGCAGGGACTAAAAAGGAGTAGAGATTTGGCAAAAGGTGAAGTCGACCTACGAGTTGGCAATGGAGCAAAGGTTGCTGCTTTAGCCGTAGGAACTTATGTATTGACTTTACCTAGTGGTTTAATAATTCAGTTAGAGAACTGTTATTATGTACCTGCAATTAGCAGAAATATTATTTTCGTTTCTTGTTTGGACAAGTTTGGTTTTTCATTTATAATAAAGAACAATTGTTGCTCAATTTATTTGAATGATATATTCTATGCTTCTGCACAAATGAACAATGGACTATATGTCCTTGATCTTGAAATGCCTATTTATAACATTAATACTAAAAGGATGAAACCTAATGAGTTAAATCCAACTTACCTTTGGCATTGTCGATTAGGCCACATAAATGAGAAACGCATTTCCAAACTCCATAAAGATGGATTGTTGGACTCTTTTGATTATGAATCATATGAGACATGCGGATCTTGTTTAATTGGAAAGATGACAAAGTCTCCATTCACAGGAAAAGGTGAAAGAGCTAATGATCTTTTAGCCCTCATACATACTGATGTATGTGGACCACTGAACATACCAGCCAGAGGAGGTTTTCAGTACTTCATCACATTTACTGATGATTTCAGTAGATATGATTATGTGTATTTAATGAAACACAAATCAGAGTCCTTTGAAAAGTTCAAGGAATTCAAGAATGAAGTACAAAACCAACTAGGTAAGAGTATTAAAACTCTTCGATCAGATCGAGGTGGTGAGTATTTAAGCCTAGAGTTTGATGACCATCTGAAAGAGTGTGGGATCCTATCCCAACTTACTCCTCCTGGAACACCCCAATGGAATGGTGTATCTGAGAGAAGAAATCGAACCCTGTTAGACATGGTCCGATCCATGATGAGTCACGCCGATCTTCCAAACTCCTTTTGGGGACATGCACTATTGACAGCAGCTTACACACTTAACCGTGTTCCATCCAAAAAGGTTGAGAAGACACCATATGAGATATGGAGTGGTAAGAAACCACATATGTCTTACATGAAGATTTGGGGTTGCGAAGTTTATGTGAAACGACAAATTTCAACTAAGCTTGAGCCCAAATCTGACAAATGCTTATTTGTGGGGTATCCTAAAGAAACAAGAGGGTATTACTTCTACAATCCTTCAGAGGGCAAAGTGTTTGTCGCTCGAACTGGAGTTTTCCTAGAAAAGGATTTTATTTCCAAAGGAATCAGTGGGAGGAAAGTAGAGCTTGAAGAAATTCAAGAATCACAAAGCATCCATACACCTATGGAGGAATTAGAGCAGGAAACACAAGTAGTTGTGGAAGAGCAACCTGCTCAAGTAGAACAAGACCAGTGTAGGTCAAGCAGGATACGTCACCTACCTGAGAGATATGGATATCTCATAACAAATCAAGGTGATGTATTACTCATGGATCAAGATGAGCCTGTGACCTACCAAGAGGCCATAACTGGTCCCGAGCCTGAGAAGTGGCTAGAAGCCATGAAATCTGAAATAGATTCCATGTACACAAACCAAGTTTGGACCTTGGTAGAGCCTCCTGTAGGAGTCAACCCTATAGGATGCAAGTGGGTCTTCAAAAAGAAGACTGACATGGATGGTAAGGTACATACCTATAAGGCAAGACTGGTTGCAAAAGGATATAAACAAATTCATGGGGTTGACTATGATGAAACCTTTTCACCAGTTGCAATGCTTAAATCTGTTCGGATTTTACTTGTTATCGCTGCATATCATGATTATGAAATATGGCAGATGGATGTCAAAACTGCTTTCCTTAATGGGAATCTTCTTGAGGATGTGTACATGACACAACCTGAAGGATTTAACATACCAGAAGAAGCCCAAAAGATATGTAAGTTACAAAGGTCAATCTATGGATTGAAGCAAGCTTCCAGAAGCTGGAATCTTCGTTTTGATGAAACAGTAAAACAATATGGATTCATCAAGAACAAAGATGAGCCTTGTGTCTACAAGAAGGTTAGTGGGAGCATGATCGTTTTCTTGGTATTATATATAGATGACATATTACTCATTGGAAACGATATCCCTACCCTGCAACAAGTAAAGTCTTGGTTGGGGAAATTCTTTTCTATGAAGGACCTAGTGAAGCAGCCTATATATTAGGAATCAGAATCTATAGAGATAGATCACAAAAACTGCTTGGCCTAAGTCAGAGTACGTACATAGACAAAGTGCTAAGACGCTTTAACATGCATGATTCCAAGAAAGGATTCATACCTATGCAACATGGCATGTGTCTATCAAAAACACAATCCCCTTCAACTGAGGAAGAAAGGGATCGCATGAATAAGATTCCATATGCATCTGCAATAGGATCTATCATGTATGCCATGTTATGTACCTGACCAGATGTCTCGTATGCTTTAAGTGCAACGAGTAGGTACCAATCTGATCCTGGTGATGCCCATTGGGTAGCTGTCAAGAATATCCTTAAGTACTTGAGAAGGACTAAGGACTCATTCTTGATATATGGAGGTTAGGAAGAGTTGGTTGTATTTGGATACACCGATGCTAGCTTCCAGACAGATAAGGATGACTTTAGATCGCAATCTGGTTACGTGTTTTGTTTAAACGGTGGCGCTGTGAGCTGGAAAAGTTCAAAGCAAGATACAGTTGCTGATTCTACAACCGAGGCCGAGTATATTGCTTCCTCAAGTGCAGCAAAGGAAGTTGTTTGGATCAAAAAGTTCATTAGTGAACTTGACATAGTTCCTAGCATTGTGGATCCCATTGGTCTCTATTGTGATAACAATGGTGCTATCGCACAAGCTAAGGAGCCTAGATCTCACCAACGATCCAAACACATACTTAGGCGTTATCACCTCATTCGAGAGATAATAGATAGAGGAGGTGTGAAAATATGTAGAGTACCTACACTCGACAATATTGCTGACCCACTGACAAAGCCTCTTGCGCAGCAGAAGCATGATGGCCATACTAGATCTATGGGCATTAGGGATATGCCTAATTGGCTCTAGTGCTAGTGGGAGATTGTTGGTGTAATCCCTAGACGCCAATACTTTTGGTACTTGTATCGAATTATTTATTAATAATAAAAGGCATTTTTCTTTATTATGTTTGTTTAATAAAGTCCCTGGAATAGATAGTCCGTTTAATGTATCAAGTATGACTTAATCATGAGATCACATTAAACATAAGGACACTATTCTTAAAGTATCCGTAGTCAAGCTTTATTGTGAAGTGGGATAACATTAAAGCATGAAGACTATTATGTTTGTAGACTGATGATCACGTCTTATGGGTCATGGATAAAGAGTTATCAAGTCTTAAACATAGGTATGAATATTAAGAGTAATATTCATAATGGATTGACCCACTATGAGAATACTATATAGAATGTTATGCAAAGTGTCATAAGTTATTCTCATGGTGATAATGGTGTATACCACTCTTTGACCTGAAACCACTATGGACCCTAGATGTAGAGTCGAGTGCTTTATTGCTGATCCAACGTTGTCCGTAACTAGATAACCATAAAGACAATTGATGGGTACTCCATGAAGCATGCTAAGGGACATGAGTGACCTAGATGGAATTTGCCCATCCTGCGTAACAGGATAAATGTCTATGGGGCCAATATTGAACTGGACAAGGATGACACGATCTATGCCTTCTGTTCAATATAGACATAAGGGCAAAAGGCTAATTATACACATAATTATTATCACAGAAGGATTTGTCAGATCACATGACATTTTCGTGTCTTGGGTAGCAGTGATATGTTGCTAGATACCGCTCACTGTTTATTATGTTAAATGCGTGATTTAATATAATTGCCAACGTCGCGAAAACCTACAGGGTCACACACAAAGGATGGATTGATGAGAAATAGAGTAACTAAGGAATACCGTAAGGTACGGTGAACTTAAGTGGAATACAAAAATATGGTAAGGTACCACACGCTTAAGTGATTTTGGGCATATTATAAGATATGGGCCAAAATACACTTAAGTGGGCTTTTTAGCTTGAAGTCCATACAAGTGGTTCTATAAATAGAACCCTTGGGTAGAAGCATTGTCACTCTTGCATCCCATTTCTCTCTCTCTCAATCAAAGTCTTCATTCGTAGCAGCTAGCACTGAGATTGAAGGAATTCGTTCGTGTGGACTGAGTAGAGACGTTGTCATCGTTCAACGTTCGTGATCGCCACAAGAGGTAACGATTCTATCACTGATCATGCCCATTCATAAGGATCACTAAATGGAGAAAAATTTAAATTCCAATGCGCCTTGGATGGCAATTCTCCTTCACAACCGTTATGGGTTAACCTAAGATATGGTTGATCCTCAGATATGACACTCCTCTTTTGAAGTTTGAACACATGGTCAAACTAACTGACGACTATACTTCCCCAAGTTAAGATTGAGGGTTTTATGTTTAGAAAGAAACTCTTACTCCTTAGCTCGAAAGGGTTAACTAGGGATTATCTTCCTTATAACTCCGGTGTTTGGGGATTTGAAGCAATTCCTTAGATCATGAGCAATGTCTTATTCGAAACTATACGTGCAGTGATTTCATGTTTTTAATTTCATCATTCTCCTTTTGATTTCGCTTAAACAAAAGTCTGATATCGATGAGAAATATGAGTGAACAGGAATGGATTTATTCAAAACATGCATATTTATTTCAATGTCATTATTATTCAAAAATAAACGAGTATATTACAAGTGAATATTACAAATGTCAAACAAGAAAGCTACATATGAACATGATTTAAACAGACTAATGATTGTTGGAGTGATCAACCATATTCCTCCCATAGGTGGGGTCTTTGCTTGCAGACATTGACGTGACAGTCTTCCTGATTCTTCTCACAGATGCCTCTTCAGATATACCCTGGCTTCCAATTGCACTCATCATGGAATTTGAGATGTGCCTACCCGTGGAGGCATGGAATTGTACAGTATACTCAGGCTACTTGGTGTGAGTGCAATAGCCTTTGAATTGATAAGATCTTGCACCTTGTGCTTCAGAGCTCTGGAATCCTCGGTCATATGTCCGGGTGCCTCTAAGTGGTATACACATTTGTCATTTGCATCATATCCCTTAGGGATATTTATTGGAGGAGGTCTTGATTCCCCCAGTTGTACCAATGAGTTCATAAGAAAGACAGGGAGAAGTCGAATGTATGACATAGGAATATGATCCAACTGTCTTTCTGGCTTCTTTGGCTTTCTCTGGCCTTGTTGAGCACAGTTCCATTGTCGATTTGAATACTGGTTTTGCACTGGGTCTCTCTGCCTGGGTCGGGGAATAGGAAATGGCTGCTGATGGGGAGCCCTTGAAGGTCCAAGATGTGGATGGTATCCACGAGGTAGCTCCTGATGTGAAGTGGAATCAGGAATGTTCATAGGAGTCACCACTTATGGCACAACAACTAGCATGGGATCACTCATCAGTATACTCAGGATATTTGAGATCCGGATAAACTAATTCTTCAATTGGTTGACTTCCAAGCTCAATGCTTCCTGACCTCTATGTAGCTCTTCCATGGTGATCTGAGACATACTTCTAGCTCAAGATCGGATGTCGGGTAATTAGCTAGTTGTTCAGAAATGATAGGTGATATGAGGCCTTGTCTGGAGATAGATGTATGAACAATGCCATGTTATGCAATGTTATGCAATGCCTAATACATTTTATTCAATAGATGCAATACCAGTGTTATGCATATTCACGATACAAGAGAGCAGGACTGTAGCAGATTCAAGGTTTGTTGGAGGTTAAGTTTCCCTGCAAGAAACCCATATTCCATCACAAGGTGAGTAGTAAGACTTCTGAAGACGCTTAGATTCACGGATCATGAGGCGAAAAATATTATTGTTGCCACAAGATAGCTTGTGAGTCAGCAATACTTTCATGATGATCTCCTCTGAGTGAGGTTACCCTCAATTTCAAAAGCCAAGGGTTTGCTAAAGGTCCTCGGAGTCACAGACCCTCTTTGGAAGAATGGTTGTCAGCGTAAAATAACTTACGTGTCATCGAAACTCCAAAAATATTTTACTCCAAGTGGGATCTTTCTATCTTCCCCCCAAGACAACTACATCTGATAGGTTAATACGAAGTCCATCTTATCTTAGGTATGCTCTCTAAGCCTGTGTATTGGGATTTTCACTCCATAGAATCCAACCCATAAAATCATAATATATATATAACATGAATATATATCGCAGGAATAGATAAAGCAATCAATACAAAAATAAACGCCTAAGGCAAAAGGATACAGGCAAGATAGGCTTAACTTGCTTAGGAAACTCCGAAATCCCCAGCAGAGACGCCAGCTGTCGTGCCGCGAAAAACTACAGAGTCGCCATCTGATTTTATTTATTCCAAAGGAAAGGTAAAATAGAGATAAAAACCCAAAAGAGAATGTTCTTCACAACCAAGAATGGATTCGAAAGTCAGTTATGCAAGGGGAAGGTATTAGCACCCCTCACATCCATCGTACTCGATGGAAACCACTAGCTTGTATCAATGCGTATGGATGTTATTTATCTTAATATTGCTTTCTATCGAGGAATGAAATGAGATAAGAATAAGATGGGAAAAGAAAATAAGTTTTAAATTAGTGTGCTCGCCAAGGTTTCGAACCCTTGTGTCTACGTTTCCTCATTCGTGTAAAATGGAGTATTTGTTTGGTTGTTTTTAATGAACAGTGTTAACGTTCACATTCTAATGTCAACTTGCTTGTATGCTCGAGAATGGGAGCATTAAGTGTTTGTTTGCGTTAGAATGGATGCGCTTGGGTCGCACTCTAGCAGTCTAAACATTACTTGCTCACTTTGTTCATGGTAGAACGAAAGTAACATGCTCTTTCTGAAAAGGTTTGAAAGATTCCCTAAGGCAGAAAGTTGATTTGATTGGTTGGGGTTGATTTTAGTACGGAGACAAGTATCAGACTATTGGCTAGGTACGGTAAACAATTTGAATACATGGGAGTTGAGAGGACAATGGCATCATAACCGCTCTTTTTCATCCAAAAGATGTTTTGATTTTTGAAATGATTTGGCAAGTTTAATTATTGGTACTTAGAGGGAGACAAGTATCTAACCTTTGGCTAAGTACGACCAACAATCAAAATACTCGGGAGTTGAGAGGACAGTGGCATCCTAACCACCATTTTACTCTCTTAAGAGAAACTTGATTGAACTTGTTTTATTGTTAGACATTTTGAGGAGGAAGTCTAGCATCAGGCCCCCAATCTAGGTACGGCCGACAACCCAAGTACTTGAATGTTGTGTACAAGCACATACACCCCATTTTTGCATTCCAGTTTATTGAGAAATTGTTTTGAAAATGACACTTGACATTGGATCAAGTGTTTTGGTATTTATTATGAAAAAGTATGTGTGAATAATGGAGGTAGAGATAGAATGAGATAGATTAAGAAGATAAGGGGTGTGGATAATGGAATGGATAAGAGATACTTGACGTTGGATCAAGTACTCGTGTTGTTATTGTGAATTTGATTTGGAAAACACTTGACGTTGGATCAAGTGTGCTTTTTTGTCTTTTGAAAAGCTTTGTTTTTATTGTTTGTTTTTATCTTTTTAGTTAGCAAGCATGGAAAACTATAAAAGAAAGTAAACCTAAGCTATTAAACTTGCATGGGATGGGGGAGCATGTGACCAACAATGGGGGGGATGGAACCATACAATACAAAAGGTAAGGAATAGATATTAACAAGTTACAAACCAAGTACCATGCCTAAAACAATCAAGTGGCATGGTGTCCTCAAACAATACAAGGCAAATGAATGATTAAAGACCATGATGGATTGGATCGACACTTGAATTGAACTTGAAATCTCAATGGCATGTAATCACACAAACACATGGAATTAGTATGAGATGAAATCAAATGAACCAAAGGGACATATTAAATGACAATGATAATTCAAATAAAAATGGATCATGAACCATTAAAGCGTGATTAATCACAAGATCATGGCAAATAAAATGGATACACAAGTCATATATCATATAAATTGAAATGACATTTTAAACTTATTCAAGATAACCACAATCTAATGGAAAATTAAATGGATATTTGTTAGCTATAACTTTGACGTTCAAAAAGATATAAGAAGTCAAGTATAAAACTTAAGGAAATATTTGGAAGAAATCCAAGCTGACTTCGACGGGAGTTAGGCAAAACCTTTTCGATTGGAATTTGGCAAGGAAATTGTTATATTGTCGAAATAACGTTATAGGATTTAGAAGTTTTTGAAACGGTTCAAAGATGAGTTCGACGAAGATAATTCAAAATTAGGTTAATAACCATCTTTTGGCCTTATCCGTTCCTTTAAAGGACGTGTGGAGGCCTATGAAAGGCGAAACACATGCAAGCAAGAATGTGTCATTTTCTGGAGAAAAGACAGTTTGTTACCATTATTGTTGAAGAAGTATAAATATGAGTCTTAGCATTAGGATTCAGGGTGTTCAATACTGTATCAAACTTAAAAGCACTCAAAGTATCTAAGTGTTATTGAGAAAGGAGTTTTCTGAGGATATGTATGTATGAAACACCATATTTTCATTTAATATTAATCTATTTATATTAAAGTCATTTACATTCCTGTCGAAATTATGTTCTTTCTTCATACTTTCTATAAGTCATCTTTGCATTACTTTTAATTGCAACATTATCGTCGAAGAACTTACTAGTAAAACAAACCTTAAACAAAAACTATACACATATGTCCTAGGATCAATCTAGTTGATCATGTAAGTAACCAAAGTATCAATTTTGGAAGACTAGCGCCTATTTACCAAAATCCAAGGAAAACAAATCGGCACGCCCAGTAGGACCCTTGTGTCTAGTTTTTTATTGTATTTGAAACAAATTATGCATTAGTTTTTCATTCAATTTTTTCTCAAACTTTGTTGCATGAGATTGAGAAGTGCTACGGTATCCAGAAATAGCATCAATACCAAAAAGGAAATATGTTAGAAAGATGGTTAATCTACCAAACAATAATGGAGAACAACCTCCTCATTCAATATGAGAGAATACGACCATAACGAATGTGACCAAAGCAATGCCTTCTACAGCGAGTACGACGGCAATACCGTCGAGCGCGCAAAGTGGACCAGTATTATCATCCCCCGTGAGAACGCAAGGGCAACCAGTAACCTCAAGATCAGTAGGGATCAGTAGTTTTAGGCCTTATACGATTGGGTTTACAATGCCAATGAATGGCCGCGAACAACCATATGGCATGCCAACTTCTACGATGGCAAATTTGCATAATAGTACGTCAACATTTACTGATCCAATGGCGAATATAATTTCTCCGTTACAAGGGTTGGGATCGGCCATTAACAACTTGGGTTAAAGTACCCAACCCTCAGGGGCGGGATTTTCTACCGAATTACCCATTTTCACAACCAATTATGCGGCAGTATTAAGGCAGCAATTGGACGAAAGAAACCATGAGATGGCTCATATGCTTGCCTAACATATGGGGATGATATTTAATCCTTTAATACAAACTACTACCCAAACTAATCAGCAAAAGGTTTAGACTAATTAGCAATTGGCATTGTAGATGATGTGAATTGCATATTTCTTTGGCGCCCCTCAGGCGCCAGTTCGATAACCTCGTCGAGAATGGATGGTAGAGAACCAGGGTTTGATCTTAGGAGAAGAACATACAATAAATCAGACCCAACAGTTTGTACCCAATGGTGTTGAAGTCGACCAGAGCCAACCCCGTAGGGTCGAACAACAAATACCTAGGGAGAGAGAAGCCCCAAGAATAGTGATGGTTAATCAACACCAAAACACTGACGAGATCATTCATCAGGTTTGACAAGACGAAGTTGCAAAGGGTAACAATTTGGCAGCCATGGTCGAAAGGATTATGGCGTGAAATGGGGTAAACATAGGCCTGCGCAGGCCAAACTATACATCTCATTTGTCTAGATAGGTGTTGCAAACTGAACTTCCCAGGGGATGGAAAGTCCTAAAATTCACAAAATTCTCTAGTGATACCAGTGAATCTACTGTCGAACATATAGCCATGTATTTGACTGAGGTTAGGGATATTACTGACAATGAGAACTTGAGGATAAGATATTTTCCTAGTTCCCTCACAAAAAATGCTTTCACTTGGTTCACCATACTCCCAGTGAACTCCATCCATGATTGGACTCGTTTAGAAAGACTATTTCTTGAACAGTTTTATATGGGACAGTCTAAGATCAGTTTGAAGGAATTGGCGAGTATTAAGCGTAAGTTTAGTGATCCAATAGATGATTATCTAAATAGGTTTCGGTTGTTGAAGGAAAGGTGTTTCACATAATTGCCCGAACATGATCTAGTCGAAAGGGATGTCGGTGGTTAGGGCAAGCCGAAAAGAGTTCGACAGGTAAAACGTTTAAAAGCCGAAAAGGCTAAGGCAAGCAAGAACAACAGAAGGAAAGGGTAGCATACATCGAAGTGGATGAGGATAGTCAGGAAATATGTAGTAATCTTATAGGTTTTGACAAAAGCAAAATCGATTTGGACATTTTGAAACAAGGGTCACCTTACTCCTGCAAGGTTCTTACACCTTCAAACGAGAAAAACCTCGTTGAAACAAAAAAGAATGATAAGTTCACTAGGAGAACATACACCTTTGATGTGATGAAGTGTGATGAGATCTTTAATTTGTTAGTCAAAGATGGCCAAATGATAGTTCCATCCGGCGCTAAAACACCACCGTTAGAGCAACCGAAAAAAATGAGGGTTTTGCAAGTATCACAATTTTTTAGGCCACAAAACCTCACAATGTTTTCTTTTCAGGGATCTTATGCAGAATGCTATTAAGGAAAGAAGGTTGAAGTTTGGTGACAAGGGAAAGTCCCAAATAAAGATCGACTCAGATCCCTTGCAAGTGGAAGATGCCCATTACGCCGAACTTACCGATGTCAATATGATCGAGGTTGTTGAAGGCCTTCATAACAAGGGCCCTATGGTTGAAACTGCTGAGGGTTTCAAACAAGGTGTCGAAATGACTGAGGCCACTAAAGGTCTCAGGGTTAGATTGCAGAAGGTTGGGATTGCTGATGGTCCTAACATGCAAGTCAACATGGTCGAACTGGGTGAAGATGCTAACATGGGGGCACATGAGGAAAACACCCAGCAAAGTGAAGATCAAGTGAAGGTTGCTTATCCTAAAAAGGACAAAAGCTTAGTCGAATTTCTCCACCGCTTCCAGAGGAAGAAGTCTGAAATTATGATGTGCCCAAGGTGCAGTTCCATCTTCGACAAGAAGGCTACTAAGAATATAGAGAGTTCGAATTACCCGTCACAAGGGCAACTGGAAGGACACTCAGAACCAGTATGTCTTCAACAAATGGGGAATCCCTTGAAGACAATAACAGGGAGGCCCAAATCTCCATACGAACAGGGAAGCCTCATTCAAGCCCATTGTTGATGCCCTAGGAACAAATGGGCGAGGCCCATTGTAAAACAGGGCCAAGGTCAAGAGAAGTGGAGAAGCTTCCAGTTTGGTCGAGGATCTACCATTGCATATCGAAAAGAGTTCCAGGTGAGGAAACAATAGGTTTATGGATCTAGAAATTACAAAGGAAAAAACCCTATGTCAAGATCCCAATAGAGGAGACAACAAAGGAGAAAGAAAGTTGAAAGATAGGCGACTGGGAAAGACATGGCAGAGTCTAGCACTAACCAACCACAATTTAACATTGAGGTCGAAGACAAAAAGCCTGTGGGAAGAAAGTTTTTCTCTCCTAGAATGGATAAACCCAAAGAAATGACGTTAGAGCAACCCCTAGAAGATGATGATATGTTAACTAGAGAAGAAGTAAGGATCAGAGTCATCTTTGAACATCAATTGCAATGTGGTGTCTGTTTTACCTAGAGAATATGATCAGGTAACAAAGGTCTAAGAGACCGAAGAAATGGACGAAGCAGAAATGGCTAAACATAGGCCAGTGTGCTATTTTGTGATGAATAACGGCTACATTGAAGAGCAAAATACATTCTTCGAAAGGTCAGACGAAGGAATGAAAAATCATTTAAAGCCTTTGTTTATCAGAGGAAATGTGGAAGATGTTAGAGTCAACAAGATTCTAGTAGATGGTGAGGAGGCAGTTAACTTAATATCGCAGGTCATGTTAAAGAGGATTGGTAAATCCAACACTGACTTGAGACCACATAATATGGTTTTATCAAATTATGAAGGAAAAATTGACCATGCTCTGGGAGTGATTCAGGTTAACCTAACAGTTGGATCTTACAAGGCCAACTATGTTCATGGTCATATAATCAAGGGCCAATTACAATCTACTCTTGGGTCGTGAGTGGATTCATGGGATATGAGCAGTACCATCTTTGCTCCATCAAAGGATTTCGATATGGAGAGATGATGACATAATGGAAAACGGTAAGGCTGACCAAACCTATTTTATGGATGAGGTTAACCATGTGGATAAGCGCCATTTTGACAAGAATTTGGCGAACATTGCTCCTTGCAGCCCTGCGGGTTTCCCATACATGCCTTATGATAAGGCATTTTACTTTCTATCTCTGCACCCAATCCATGGTTTCAACTGGGATAGAGAGATCATGTGGGAAGTAAATGAAGTTTAAGGGGTGTTAGGACTCTAACCTATTGGTTAGGGAGACGAAGACAATAATTATGTCTGAATCCAGCACGCTGGAAAGGATTTCGGCTTACATAGTCAAAAACAAGTTAAAAGCGGCCTTAGAGGCCGAAGTAAAGTACATGGTTGTCAAATTCAAAGAGGCCGAAGTACACCTTGAAAGGCCTGGTGTGAATTTTGAACCAGAGCCCCCTGATAAACAACACATTAAGGTGACTAGCCATAGGCTCGACACCATCTACGATGACGAGCCTTTGGGTTTTGAGAAGGATCTCGTAGAACCTAACATCAAAATGCTAGTGCATGATACCCTAGAAGAAATTGACTTGGGAGATGGAATAATCAAAAGGCCAACGTATATCACTGCCAACCTTAGCCCAGAACTCAAGGTCGAAGTGATCCAACTCTTAAAAGAGTATAAAGACTACTTTGCTTGAGATTACAGTGAGATGCCCAAATTGAATAGGGATTTTGTGGAGTTAAAACTGCCTATAAGGCTTGGGAGAAAGCCAGTCAAGCAAACTCTAAGGCATTTCGCACCAGGAATCCTGTCGAAAATGAAAGAAGAAATCAAAAGGCTTCTCAAATGTAAGTTCATCCACACAACAAGGTATGCCGAATGGATTGCAAATATTGTTCCTGTTAAAAAACAGAGTGGAACTTTGAGGGTTTGCATTGACCTCATAGTTTTGAATGTAGCAACGCTAAAGGATGAATACCCAATGCCAATGGCAGAAATGCTAGTCGATTCAGCCGTAGATTTTGAGTATCTTAGTATGCTTGATGGGTATTCTGGGTATCATCAGATTTTCATTGCTGACGAAGATGTCCCTAAAACCGCGTCTCGATGCCCAGGAGCCTTGGGCACCTATGAATGGGTGGTCATGCCCTTTGGTTTGAAAAATGCTAGGGCAACTTATCAAAGAGAAATGAATTCTATTTTTCATGATTTCATTAAGACTTTTATGTAGATTTACATTAACGATATTTTTGTTAAGTCTGTATCAAGAAAAAGTCATATTGACCATCTCCGACAGTCATTCGAAAGAATGAGGAAACATGGTCTGAAGATGAATCCTCTCAAGTGTGCGTTTAGTGTGCAGGTAGGGGATTTTTTAGGCTTTGTGGTCCATCAAAAGGGGATTTAAATCAACCAAAATAAGACCAAGGCCATAATGGAAGCGAAAGTGCCATCAACAAAGAAGGAACTACAGTCGTTGCTGGGAAAGATTAACTTCCTAAGGAGGTTCATCTCAAACCTAAGTGGCAAAACTCAAGCCTTTTCACTTTTTCTTCGAATGGAAAAGGAAGGGTTTGAATGGGGACAAGAACAATAGGAAGCATTCGACAAAATCAAAGATTATCTTATTCGTCCTCCAATTCTATCACCTCCTTGTAAAAGTAAAAGCATGAGGTTATATATTTCTGCATTTGATGTAACTATATGGGGGCATGCCTTCTAAAAAGGATACAAATGGCATGGAAAGAGCCATTTATTGTCTTAGTTGAGTCCTTACTGATGCAGAAACTAGGTATAGTATGTTTGAAAAATTGTACTGGTGTCTGTACTTCTCTTGCACTAAATTAAAGCACTATATAAAGTCAGTTGATGTGTATATTTCGTATCATTTTGACATAATAAAACATATTCTTTCTAAGACAATCTTACATAGTATAATTGGAAAATGGGCACTTGCTTTAACTGAGTATTCTTTGATCTACATGCCTTTGAAAGCTATGAAAGGGCAAGTAGTTGCAGATTTTATCGTTGATCACGCTATGGTCGACACGCCCCAATCCTTTGTAGAACTTGAACCTTGTAAATTATATTTTGATGGTTCTAGTCATAAAGAAGGAACGGGGATTGGAGTTCTAATCATTTCTCCTAACAAAATTCCAACAAAATTCAAGTACCAGATATAGGGTTCTTGCTCAAACAATCAGGCCGAATATGAAGATTTGATAGCTGGCCTCGAAATCTTGTTGGAATTGGGGGCAACTAGAGTCGAAATAAGTGGTGACTCTGAACTGGTTTTCAAACAGATAAATAGGGAATACAAATGTGTCAAAGAAAATTTGCTGCGAAAGTTTGACTGCGTGAACATTAGGCACATACCTCGACTCAAAAATCAAGAGGCTAATGATTTGGACCAAATTTCTTATGGGTATAAAGTGTCGAAATAAAAATTGGAAGATTTAATTGAAGTTCGAGGAAGAGTAATGGCAACCAAGTTATCTCCATCAGATTTGGAAATGACAAAGTTGGAATTTGCAGACGAAGAAAAATTTGAAATATTAGCCATAAATAACTTGACTGACACAGATTGGAAAAATCCAATAATGGATTATCTGGAAAACCCAACAACATTTTTCGAGGGAAAAATTAGGTATCGGGCTTTAAGTTATACTCTTATTGGAAACTAATTATTCAAAAAGACACCTGAAGGAATTCTACTCAAATGCCTTAGTGAAAATGAGGCATATTTGGCTCTGTCAAATGTCCATAGTGGGGCATGTAGGGCCCATCAAGTTGGCCATAAAATGAAGTGGTTGTTGTTTCGACAAGGAATGTATTGGCCTAAAATGTTGAAGGACTGCATTTAGTTCCCTAAAGGGTGCCAAGAATGCCAGATACATTCGGGAATTCAACATGTTCCTGCAAGTGAACTACATTCCATAGTAAAGCCTTAGCCCTTTAGAGATTGGGCATTATATTAGGTTGGTGAGATTCGACTGGCCTCATCTAAAGGTCAGAGGTACATTTTATTAGGCATTGATTACTTTACTAAATGGATCAAATCCATACCTTTGGTGAATGTTGATCAAGAAGCAATGATTGAATTTATCCAAAGGCACATAATTGGTTTGGAATCCCTGAGACCATTACAACTGATCAAGGATCAGTGTTCATTGGTCGAAAGATGCAATAATTTTCTAAATAAATAGGGACTGAACTACTAATATCTACGCCTTATTATGCTCAGGCGAATAGTCAAGTTGAAGCAGAAAACAAGGTAGTGGTTGGGTTAATAAAGAAGTACATGGGGAAAAAGCCAAAGAATTGGCATAAGACTTTAGATAAAATTCTTTGGGCTTGTTGAACGTCTCCTAAGGAAGCCACGAATGCTACTCCTTTTCTTTTAACTTATAGGCATGACGCAGTTTTCCCAGTCGAAATTTGTCTTCAATCAACTAGAGTTCAGAGGCAGTGTGAGATTCCATCTAAGTCTTATTCGAATATAATGATTGATGAACTAGTTGACTTAGATGAAGAAAGGTTGAAAGCCTTAGAGTTATTGAGAAGACAGAAGAAGAGAGTAGAGAAAACATATAATAAAAAGGTCAAAATTAAAAAAAAAAAATCGACTAGAGATTTGGTATGGAAGGTAATCCTACCCATGGATTGAAAAGATAGAACATTGGGTAAATGGTCCCCAAATTGGGAAGGACCTTTCCAAATTATCCAAGTTTTTTCGAATAACGCTTATGAAATCGAAGAGTTGGCATAATGATGGTGTTTATGGTTCGCACATTTCTAATAGGACGTTTTGAAAAGTGGTTATAATGAATATGATGTCACAATAGCAAGTATTGTCGCGTCAAAGCTTTCAAAAAAATGTCCCTTTCTCATTTGGTCGAAAATGACATTTTTTGTGGGGAAATTTGTTAGCTGTAATTCGATGCTGAAAAAGATATAAGAAATCAAGTATAAAACTTAAGGAAATATTTGGAAGAAATCTAAGCTGACTTCGATGGGAGTTAGGCAAAGCCTTTTCAACTAGAATTTGGCAAGGAAATTGTTATATTGTCGAAATAGAATTATAGGATTTAGAACTTTATGAAACGGTTCGAATATGAGTTTGCGAAGATAATTCAAAATGAGGTTAATAACCATATTTTGGCCTTATATGTTCCTTCAAAGGCCCATACCACATGGAGGCCCGAAAATGAAATAACAACATGGCCATGTAATGTGCATGATTCAACCTTCAAATGAAAACGAAATGAGATTTAAAATTGAATTCCAAATACGGTTGTGACCCACTGTGGACCACTATGCTGGAGGTTGCCTCCGGTAGCTGCGGTGCCAACAACCTAAAACGAGACCATCAACTGGAGCGTCTTACAACGCTGATTCCGAATATGGGGATGATTTTGCGAGATCCTAACTGATATGCTCGAAATCAGAAGGGGAAGCTCAAGAACCCTAAGTGATTGATGTTAAATTAAATGGTGGTTATGAGGAGTCAAGCCTTATGACCTTGGGGCTTTGATTCCCCTTATCACGGCTTACATGATGGTAACCAAAGATTGACAAAAGTGTGAAGACTGGAGATTACCTCGCCAGATAGGGTGATCGAAGAAATACCTCAGCTACGTTCTTTGTCTTCCTTTCCTTGCCTTGAATTCTTCATATCCTCTTCTTCTTTCCGCTTCTTCTTGAGAGATTTCGAGAGTGAGGATTGAGTTATTTCAGATGTGGAATTCTGGAATTAAAGAGCTTGTGATTATGGAGCTTCAAGGTTGAATATGATTTAGTGATTTATAGGTGAATGATGAATTGAAGGTGATTTAGAGGTTGTGATTTAGTGGAATGAAAAAAATTGAATGTTATTGAGAGGTGATGAAGAAAATTCAGAAATCGTGATTTGAGAGAGAGGAAGAGTGAGGGTGTTGAGTTCAGGTGATCAATGATCCAGAGCCTGATTGAATGATGATTGGTTGTTTGTATAGGTTGTTAGAGTTCTTGGGATTAGCAAATTCTTTTGTGAAATTCAATTAGGAAATCTAACTGACTTTATGGTTTTTGAGGTAGTTAATTAGGGTGATTTCTGATGAGACTCGAGGTAGTTAAGGATAACTGATGTGTGAGTTAGTTAGGAAGAAATTATTATGCTCTGAACTGATATGTGTTTTATGGTTAATTTGCTTGGTCATTAGGTTACTTTATGTGGTTTATAAATGATGTGTTTTATGATATTGTTGCTATTGAGTCGTTCAATGAACGGGTATGCATGATTATTTGTGTTGCTTGTTATACCTGCCTGTTATGAG
Source organism: Lathyrus oleraceus (assembly GCF_024323335.1). Taxonomy (NCBI): domain Eukaryota; kingdom Viridiplantae; phylum Streptophyta; class Magnoliopsida; order Fabales; family Fabaceae; genus Lathyrus; species Lathyrus oleraceus. Next base: position 203,271,572 of record NC_066584.1, on the reverse strand, counting down.
TGGTTTGATCATAGTTGCATTTGGTTTGTTGTCAGGTTTGCAGGCTTAGGTATCATCTGCTGCAAATTAGTATGGGGTTGATGCAGAACTTTGGTTTGCCATTGTGAGGTAAGCTACAATGTTAAGGATGACTGGTTGAATGGTATTGTAGTGTTGTTGTTTTGATGATCCACAATTATGTTGTCATGGTGCAGAATTCCTGTCTGCTACATGTCTTCTTGCTTGAGTTCATGTGGCATGCTATGTTGCTCACTTTATTGGTTGTTTTGCAGAATTTGTTGCAGGTTCATAGCTCTTGTTTGATGCAAAATTCGTAACAGGTGTAGTTCATTGCTATTATTTGATGTAAATTGCAGCCTGCCTTGATGCATTGTGTATGGCACACTATGGAAATGTACAATGGATATATTCCTTGTGTTTGGGATATGTTTAGATGACATGAATGCTTTGAAACTGTTGATTTGTATTGGTGTGCATATGTTGACTTATTGAATGTAATGTTTGGCTTGCTTGTGAGTGGTTCCATTGCTTTGCATATGTTTTGAATTTTAGATTTTGTAATGAACTCATCTTGGTACGGGTTTGAATTTGTTGTGAAGTTGATTAGTGATTTTGTCATGTGATGAATACGATGTTGCCCAACAATGAGCAGGCCCATAGTAGATTTGTCCACAACAATGGCATGACAATTCATAATTAAGCATATCAATAACAGGGTATAACATAACCAAGGAAATTCAAGGGGGGAAATACTTAACATAACAACTCCATGACAGTTAAATTTAATTCATGTAGAAAGAACCTAACATAACAACTCCATGACAGTTAAATTTAAGTCATGTAGAAAGAACCATTTGCTCTAACCCTGTGCCATAACAACCTGCATAATTCCATGTAGGGGTGTTCGTGGTTTATGAACTGCACTGAACCAAACCAGATTTATAGTTCAGTTCAGTTTATAATAACCATTATTGTGCATTTGTGTGTTGTTTGATTCTAAAAGTCCAAGGGAATTTTGGGTTTCTATTGACATTCTTGTCTATTGGATTGCTACCCATTTGGTCAGATCTTTTCAACTCTAAACTTCTAATTTTTGTACATAGGATAGTCTCTTCATCTCCTCCCCATTTCTTTAATTTCAAAATCTCTCCCTCCAATTTTCAAAATCTTCTTTGTGTGAACCACTTTTGTTCTAAACTTTGACGACTTTTTTTTGCAAAAAGATAGAAACTTTGGCCTTATGTCATTGCATTTTCAAACTTCTTTTCTTAAAATCAAACTTGTAAATAGACTTAACTATACTTGACTTAAACATTCAAAAAGCCAAAAAGAAGTAACTCATTCAAACCATTTTTAGGCCTTTGTGCTTTCAAACTTAATTTTTGTTAAAAGCAATGCATCCATTTTGAAATTTGTATTACGAACTACGAGGTTTTGATCCCTCATTTTTATGTTGGTACGTAGGCACAAGTCCGAAGGTCTTGTCAAACACTAAAATATAATTAATGAATTCTTTTCTCGTCCCTCCATTCTATTTTTTTGTAAACATCACTTTACACCAAGTACATATGCACACAAAAAGGGTTCCCTAGGAGTACCTAGGACACTTTGGGTGCTAACACCTTCCCTCTGTGTAACCAACCCCCTTACCTGTAATCTCTGACATTTTATTAGTTTTGATTTAAAAACTTCTTACTTTTGGGTTTTGTTCGTACTTTTTCCCTTTTCCTTTGGAAACAATAAAAGCGCGGTGGCGACTCTTGTTATTTGATCTCTAGCTTGTCAATAGCTTGATGATCATGAATTTCCCGCTACAGAAATTAAGTGATGACTCTGCTGGGGAGTAGTCTCTAGTGGGTTTAGCCTACTTTTTGTGTGTATATATTTGTATATATGTGATGTTTGTATATATGTATGTGTGATATAATCCGCTTGTTGTACTTGGTGATCTCTGAGTGGTGAGATAAGTTCTAACCCGAACTTGAGTGCAATTAAGATAGGAGGATGGTATAGTCATGTTCGACTTGTGTGGAGTAGTCCTTAACAAGTTGGCTTGAGATCCATCTGCTCAATGGAGACTCCTTTGGATTTGGAAATGCCACACAAGTATTTATGGTTAGGCATTACTATTTCTGATTGGGTCTGAGAAGCTGAGGACCTTAGAACATTTAACCCATCTTGGCCTATTTAGGATGTAGTGTGGAAACTGTTCAAGTGTAGACTTGATAATAGTTGTTATGCGATACTACACTCAAACGAGTTTCTCTTGAGAATATTATGGGTCGATGAGTCAATCATCTTAACCTGTAATATCCGATAGATGGAATTAAGACTCTGGGAACTTTTTAGAACATGATATACATGTTTTTATCCTTAGTTCACTCCTTTGGGATGGTTCTTACCCAGACTTCATGCTCGTGACTTGCAACAAACCCTTGATTCTTGGTTGATCCAATCAAGTCTTATCAATATCAATGGAACTTGGGTGTTAATAAGGTGTAAACCATAATCCACCAAAATGGATGATTGATCTTGACAATGACTTGATTCATCCCTTGACCTTTGTTTGCCTTGTGTGTGATTCCTTATTTGTGATTGTTGCATTCATGCATTCATGCGCATCATAACATTCATCACAAGAAAATTTCAAGGAACTAAGGTATCATTTGCAAATATTTTCAGACCATGGATTATGGACGAAGGAACACTAAGAAGTACGGTTTCAGATGTCCCGACTTAAAAGAGTTAAGGAAGCTAGCATCTTTTGTATTAGATCCCTTGGACTTCAAACAACGTCATGGGAACCTTCTGTCCATCTTGTCTGCTGATGTGGTTAAAGGACTCTTGAGTGTGCTAGTGCAGTTCTATGATCCTCTCTACCATTGTTTCACTTTCCCAGATTTTCAACTTGTGCCTACCTTGGAGGAGTATTCTCATCTTTTGTGGATACCTATTTCCAGTAGAATGCCTTTTAGTGGATTGGAGGAGATTCCCCGATCTAGTATTATTGTTGAAGCTCTTCACTTGAAGAAGTCTGAGATAGAGGCTCATTGGGTGAAGAAAGGAGGGTTATTTGGGTTGCCATCTGCTTTCCTCATCAAGGAAGCTGCTACCTTTGCTCAAGCTGGTAGTGTGGACGCTTTTGAAGCTATCTTTATGTTGCTCATCTATGGATTAGCTTTGTTCCCTAACATTGACGGTTTTGTTGATGTTAACGCCATTAGACTTTTCTTGATTGGGAATCATGTGCCTACTTTGTTGGGTGATATGTATTTTTCTTTGCATCTAAGGAATTCTAAAGGTGGTGGAACGATTGTCTGTTGCATTCCTCTTCTGTACAAGTGGTTTATTTCGCACTTGCCTCAGACCCCTGCTTTTGTGGAGAACAAACAATGTCTAAGGTGGTCTCAGAGACTTATGTCTCTCACTAATTATGATATAGTTTGGTATGATCCGTCCTTAAGCAGTGTGGAGATTATTGATAGTTGTGGTGAATTCTCTAATGTGCCTCTCATTGATACACAAGGAGGAATTAACTACAATCCTGCTTTGGCTCGTCATCAACTTGGGTTCCCCTTGAGAGATAGGCCTAATAACACTTTGTTAGAAGGTCTTTTCTATCAAGAGGGTAAAGATCCCCAACATTTGAAGCAGAAGATTGTGCATGCTTGGCATAATGTGCATAGGAAAGGAAGATCCGAGCTTGGTCCGTGCAATTGTGTAGCTTTGGAAGATTACACTCTTTGGGTGAAGAAGAGAGCTATGGAGTTGAAGATGCCTTATCCTTGCGGAAGACCTATATCTATGGTTGTGGTTGAGCCATTAATTCTCCCTAACCAAGATGTAGAGGAGTTGGAAGACACGCTCGCCAAGATGAAGCAAGAGAAGGATATGTGGAAAGAGCGTTTTCGTGCTTTGAGCAAGAAGCATGAAAAGTTGCAGTTAGAGTCTAAGGACAAAGACGCACTTATTGAGCTACTTTAAGACCCAGTGACGAAGAGACAAAGAGAGACAGAGGTTTCATCTTCTAGCATGCCTCAGCCTTCCGTTGCTTGGAAGAAGATTGTTGACCAACTCGTCCTCGAGAAGACTCAGATGAAGGTTTCTTTTGAGACTGACATCCGTCGCATTCGAAGGAAGTACGCACCTTCAGCCAGATCTTCTGACATTGTTGTTAAGGATCCTTAGGATGACTAGTCTCCTTTTCTCTTGTATCTTTTTGTTTTGGTTTCTGAAATTGTACTCAATGTAATCCTTCCAATTTATAAAGAAATTGTACTCAGTGTAATCCTTCCAATTTATATATATATATATAATTGTCATTTAAATATTATATATTTGCAAATGATATAGTAAGTTCCTTGAAAAATAAAAATAATCAAGCATTGCATTTCATGCATCATTTGCATAAGCAGATTTTTGCCAGATGTCTGATTGGTGTTTCTTCTGTGCTTTAGCCAAGCTGACTCACCGGTACAATACCCGAGCCAATCATCAGAAAATCATGGAACATTTGGAGTAAGAGAACAGAGAGCTGAAGGACGAGATCGTCCGCCCGACTGCCATGATGGAGTCAGTTCTTGCTGCTCAGAATCAAGCTTCTCCAACACCTACAACTCCTCCCGCGAGGACTGTTACTTCAGAGGTGACTACCTCTACCATGCCTGCTGCTATCGCCCATTTTGCTCCAAATATGCCTGTCGGATTCCCGTGCGGAATGCCACCCAACTTTGTGCCCGAAGGCTTTACGCCTACATTTGCTTCCATGTCGGCATCTAGCCCGGTCATGTCCGTGCCACCTCTCGTTGTGCATACTTTGCCTCGCGTAGAGGATACCATCTATCATTCCGAGCCATCTGAGGGTTCGGATGTTTATGAGAAGATGGACGAGATGAAAGACCGGTTTCTTGAGCTGCGCAAGGTATTGAAGACGCTGAGAGGTAAAGATTTGTTTGGAAAGAGTACTGCTGAGTTGTGCTTAGTGGCCAATATCAAAATCCTGATGAAGTTCAAAGTTCCTGAATTTGAAAAGTATAAGGGGAACTCTTGTTTGCTCAGTCATCTTGTGATGTATGCCAACAAGATGTATACTCAGACTGATAATGATCAATTGCTTATTCACTACTTCAAAGATAGTCTGACTGGTGCTGCACTCCGTTGGTATATGGGGTTGGATAGTGCAAGCATTCGCACTTTCAACAACTTGGGAGAGGCTTTTGTGAAGCAATACAAGTATAATGTGGACATGGCGTCGGATAGAGACCAGTTAAGGTCTATGACTCAGAAGGACAAAGAGACACTTAAAGAGTACGCGCAGAGATGGAGGGAGTTGGCTGCCCAGATCACTCATCCTTTGGAGGAGAAAAAAATGACAAAAATCTTCTTGAAAACCCTGAGTTCATTTTATTATGAACGCATGATCGCTAGTGCCCCCAGTGATTTTACCGAAATGGTAAACATGGGGATGAGACTTGAGGAAGGAGTCCGTGAGGGACGGTTGTCAAGAGATGAGGCGTCAACAAGCAAGAGATATGGTAGCAACTTTGGTAATAAGAAGGATAGTGAGACCAACGCAGTAATCAGTGGGAGGCAGAGGAGGCCTCAGATCAGAAGAAATCCACCACCCCGTCAACATCATCATCATCATCAAGTGTCATCAGTAATTCCGGTATTTTCTAATCAACAAGCAACACCAATTCAACAACAACAACAACATCAACGTCAATAACAACAACCACAACAAAGAACAAACACTTACAACAACAACAATACCAACAACAATCATCATCAGCAGAACTTTGAGAGGAAGAAAGTCTCTTTTGACCCGGATCCTATGTCATATGCAGAGTTGTATCCCTCGCTAGTTCTCAAGAACTTAATTCAACCGAGGAACCCACTGCAGATCCCAGAACCACTTCCCTGGTGGTATAAACCTGAGCTCCGTTGTGCTTTTCACCAAGGAGTACCCGGACACGATACTGAAAACTGCTATCCATTGAATTATGAGGTTCAAAAGCTTATGAAGAGTGGTATGGTGTCCTTTGAGGACCGCGCGCCAAATGTGAAAGCAAACCCTTTGCCCGCTCTTGGGAACTCTTCAGTGAATATGGTGGATGGTTGTCCTGGAGAATTCAAGGTTTATGATGTCCGGTTTATCCGAAGATCCTTGGTGCAGATGCATAAGGATATCTGTTTGGTGAGTGACTGTGAACATGACCATGATGGTTGTGTTATTTGTAGTGTGAACCCAAGAGGGTGTGTTGTAGTGAAAAGGGACATCCAACGTCTGATGGATGAAGGCATGATTCAAATTGTTCAATCCCGTCATGTAGATGACGACGTCAACGTCATAGTTCCCGTTTTCAAACAACAAGAGCGATTGGTAATCCAATATGATAGCAACAACAATAAAAACGTCAGACAATAATCAGTATCGCCGTTGGTAATACGGTTAGCGGGCCCAGTCCCGTACTCATCTGATAAGGCTGTACCGTACCAGTACAATGCTACAATGATAAAGAATGGTCAAGAGGTCCCGTTACCTACGACTAGTTCAGTAGTAAGCATTGTCGATGTAACGAAGGTGACCCGCAATGGTCGAGTGTTTGGGCCGGTGTTCTCGGAAAATAAAGAGGAAATGATTATTGGTAAGAAGGTGGAGGTGCCTAATGTAGATCCCATTGGTTGTTCAAAAGATAAGTCTGGTGAATCCATCAACTTGAAAGCCAATGATGATGATGAGGTACTCCGATTGATAAAAAGGAGCGAGTTTAATGTGTTTGAGCAGCTGCTCCAGACTCCCTCAAAAATCTCAGTGTTGTCTCTGCTTTTGAATTCCGAAGCACATAGATGTAACACCCCAAAATTTGCCCTCCTCATTCATGCATTCACTTTTTAGGTCATTTAGCATTTCATACCACATTGCATCATGTCAATGGGAATTAGCTCCAAGAAGCTCGGACATCATCCAGGACACTTTGTGGGTTCTACTTAGACGATCAGTCAACACAAGGAAAAGACTTGAGGTACTACCAACAGGGCCAGATGGGGCCTATTCACCGTGCAAATCGCCAGGCTGGAAGAAGCAAGAATCTGCTGCTGAGCTGTCTTGCTCGCTAGGCGAGCAGATGCTTCGCCTAGCGAAAAGTACTGCCATGCTCGCTAGGCGAGCAGGTCCTTCGCTGGGCGAAGGGCGCGCACTTCAGAAAATATCAGAAAGATTTTAGGCTTGAGTTGCCCTCATTTGAGCCCACTACCCACGAAATCAGTCTATAAATATAAGAGTTGCAGTAGAGGACAAAACACTTGGAGTTTAACTGAAGAAAGGTCTTGAGAGAAGGAGACCTAGGAACTACTCTGCAGCAATCTTCAGGCAGCTCTGAGAAGTTCACTCCGACTCACACACTCTTTTGCCTCCGCCTCACGCAAACCCTAACAGAGCTTTGCAAATCCAGCCGCGCCGTTCGATCGGCCTCTCTCATCAGGTATGCCTTTGTTCCTATTACTTTACGCCTTGAATTTGAATATTATGAATGTATGAGGTAATATCAGGTTTTGCCCACGGGTTCGAATAGGCATGAATGTGTAACAATACCTTGAATGTTTTAATCGTTTTCGTTTATGAGATGGATACCACAGGGTTTCGGATCATAGAGATCGAACTGTTATCAAGGAGGAATCCAAAACCCGCAGGCCTTCGCTAGCCGCTTCGCTAGGCGAGCACGCAGCGAAGCTTCGCTAAGCTTTCGCCAGGTGATGCAGTAGCGAACGCAACAGTTTTCGTTTTTTCTTTGTTCTGTTTGTTCTAACCTGTCTTGTGTTGCCATGGCATTGTTTTCCTTAGATTTCATCCTATTTGTCTAACCTTTTGTCGAGTTTTTGTGAGGACTCACATACTCTTGCAGGGATACCACACAGAGGTTTATTCTGATTACTCATATTGACTGATTTTCTTTGATGGTCTAGCTGGAGAGATCTCAGGGTTGCTAATCCTTTAATTGCTGTAACTTCGGATCTTTATCCGTGTGGTAATTTTTTCCCTTTCTCGTACTTTATCGCTTTCTTAGCTGGAAGACCTCGATAGGAGGCAATGTTTGAGCCCCTTGGTGGCATTTTACTTTAAGATACATGTTTTGTGTGGTGTGATCGCTTCCTCATAGGACACGAGGCTTCAGATAGTCTCCCGTTTGCATGCCAATTAAGGTAGCACTGTTCCTTCGCCTAAGACTCCCTTTTTGCATGAGCGTTCCTAAAACGCAAACACCTCAACGCACATTTACTCCTTCTACTACAGGCGAGTAAGTCTCCAAAGGTCAAGCATCCGGTAGATTGCGTAGTGACATCGTTCGTCCAAAAACCCAATCCATAACCCCGTAGTTAGCCGAACTACGGCTTGCTCTGATTCTTATTCCAGATGAGATACGTAGGCATAAGACGCGATGTCTTAGCGAGCACAGATCCCCCAACCCATAGGTCAGCCGAGCTACGAAGACTCTGATTCTCATGTTCGGATGAGATACGTATGCAGTGGATGCGACATCCGCGCGAGTCATTTCTCTTAACCTTTTTTAGTAAATAAACACATTAGGTAAACTCACACCCTTTAGACAAGAACCACAAAAGTGGATCCCGTAGAGTACTATGGATGCATAGGGGTGCTAATACCTTCCCTTCGCATAACCGACTCCCGAACCCAAGATTTGGTTGCGAGACCCCGTCTTGTCCTTTCCTTTTTCAAGTTTACTTCGAGCGTTTCCTTTCCCTCCTTTGGGATGAATAACGCACGGTGGCGACTCTTCTGTCATTTTCTTTCGCCGGTTGTTTTTTTGCGCACTGTATTTTTCAGGTTGCGACAGCTGGCGACTCTGCTGGGGACTTAAGAAGTTGACCTCTTGCTGGTCCATCTTCCCTAAGCGAGTCCCTCCTAGCTTTTGTGATTTATGGTTCATTGGGTGTTCATGCTTTTGTACATTTATTTATTACTTGCTTGCACTCATCTGCTGTATCTGTTGGAGCTGTTGTTTGTATGTTGGGATGGGATGTTCTACGAGAGATAAGCCCATTACCCAGGCTTGAGTATACACACAGGTTTTAGAGTGGATGATCATGAGGCTTGCGTGGCATGTTGCTACGTTAAGTCGTTCGTGAAGAACCACACCCAGACGAGGTTTCTTTTGGATATATTATGTCCTACGGATGTTCCGTAACGACATGATGTTCCTTTAGAAATCGTCGACTCTGGTGACCATTTCCCGAGAACTCAGTCGAGGCCTCTCCTCAGAGACGTGATTATGTTAGCTCTGGTGGGCGCATTCTCGCTGATCAGTCCGAGGACCCCGAGACTGGGAACTTGCTTTAGGATGTCCTGCTGAGGGGAGTCAGTGGAGGTCTTTTATCCCGTAATAATGCCAAACCTTCAGTGGTAAACGTATTATTCGCGACTGAAGGGCTGAAGTTGACGAACTTCTGTTCTTAGAACCTACCAGTGAGGGGCGGGCTAAATTCAGGAAACCTTAACCTCCAACCAACCCGGTTTTCTGGAGCAGAGCTTTGATCTTGTATTATATTCCTCAGTGGTTTTCTCTTCAGACAGTGTAACCCGACAGATGTTCAAGCAGATACAGAAATCCTGATTGACATGCCACTGCATTGCATTCACATCATCACATCATTTGCATTCATATCATTTAACACATGTTTATCCATTTCAAGGGGGTAGAATACCTTTTGGATTTGATAAACATGGCATTACATTTACATATTCATTGTCATATCTTGCATAACAGGTATCGCTGCAGTGTTCTCATATTGTTTGGAGTCCCACTAGCAGGATAGCTGACTCAGGCATTCACCGATACGGTACCCGAAGGAATCAACAGAGAGCGATGGAGAGCCTACAAGCAGAGCTCTCCGAGATGAAGATTCGCATAAATCAATTCATGGATTTGGTTCAAGGGGTGGCTCAAGGATAGCAGGAGCTTAGATTGTTGGTGCAGAGGGATCCCCCTATTACTCAACCGGAGACGTTGGTTGATCCTCCAGCTAGAGAGGCTAATGGTCCCAATGGACCGGGGCCTATCCCGATCCCGCATGTCAACCTAGATCAACAACCCATTCAGGATGGTCAGGATGATCAGTTCCCCTTGCTTCAGGAAGACTTTGGCATGGACCCCATGTTTAGAAGATTGGAAGAGAGGTTGAAAGCAGTGGAAGGACAGAATCCTCTGGGAGTAGATGTTGCTGACTTGGGGCTGGTCCCAGGTGTGAGAGTGCCACCGAAATTCAAGGTCCCGATATTTGACAAATACAATGGCAGCTCTTGCCCCAAAACTCACGTGCAAGCCTATTTCCGTAAAATGGTTGCATACTCTGATGACGAGAAGCTACTTATGTACTTCTTCCAGGACAGCCTGGCTGGGGCATCCTTGAAATGGTATATGAGGCTGGACAGAGCCCACATCCGTTGCTGGAGGGATTTGGCAGAGGCTTTCGTGAAGCAGTATCAGTATAATGCAGACATGGCTCCGGACAGAACTTAACTTCAGAATCTGTCTCTTAAAAGCAATGAGTGCTTCAGGGAGTACGCTCAACGCTGGAGGGAGACAGCTTCCCGTGTTCAGCCTCCGATGTTGGAAAAGGAAATGGCCAACATGTTCATGAACACTCTGCCCGGACCTTACTTGGAGCGTCTGGTAGGTTGCAATGCTTCCAACTTTGTTGATGTGGTCTCTACTGGAGAAAGGGTGGAGAATTACCTAAAGACCTATAAGAGCCAGAGTGGAGGTGGATCCTCATCAGGGGTGAAGAAGCCGTTCATTCAGGGACAGAAGAGGAGAGAAGGGGATGCAAATGCCATATCTTCTTATCAGAACAGGGATAACCGGAGGAATAACTTTCAGAATTATCATCAGCAACCGTATGTTGCGGCTGTGACCATTCCAGCTGCAGCACCACTACAACAACAACAACCACAAAGTCAACCAGCTCAGTATCAACAGCAGCAGCAACCGGGTAACAGACCCGCCTATCAACAGAGGCAAAGGATGATGGACCGGCGTTTCGACACCCTTCCAATGTCGTACGCTCAGTTGCTTTCTAGTCTTCAACAACTATAACTTGTGCAACTGCGCACTCTGGCTCCTCCTGTTGGTAGACTTCCGGTGGGTTACGACGCCAACGCTAGGTGTAGCTTCCACTCTGGGGCACCTGGCCACAATATTGAGAACTGTAAAGCTTTTAAGCACGTAGTTCAGGACCTCATAGATTCAAAGGCCATCGACCTTGCACCGGCTCCGAATGTCGTTAACAATCCCATGCCCCAGCATGGTGGTGCGAACGTTAACATGATAGAGGGAAAAGCCAAGTCCATTAAGGATGTGTTGAAGTTGAAGACTCCATTGTTGGATATCAAAGGATGCTTGCTGAAGGCCGATGTTTTCCCCGGTTGTGGGAAGGGTTGTTTGGATTGTGCCACTCAGAGTAAGGGTTGTTTGAAGCTGCAGCAGGGTATCCAGGCCTTGCTCGACACAGGTATCCTCCAGGTTGAAGATCTGTCTGTCCAAGAGTCTGTGGAAGAGGTTAAAGCGGGCGCCTCTATCTCATCCTTTAACCAGGCACGGGCCGTGGTGGATTCAGGTGTTGCTCCCGGTTGGGGGCGTCTGTTGGAATTACCAATGAAAGAAGATAAGTTCGGGATTGGGTATCAGCCAGTTTTGACTTCTACAACACTTCAGGGGCCGATCACTTTCTCCAGTGCTGGCATCATTCAGTATGGCCAGGTCTCTGCGGTCAACGAAGAAGATGGGGATAGTGATTGTGACATTGACAACTGGGTGCGTCCGAGGATCCCGGGTGAAGTCATCAACAATTGGTCTTCTGAAGAGATTATCCAAGTCACTCTTCTTGAAGAGTAATTTTCTTTGTTTATTCATGCATATCCAAGTCTTACGTTCTGCCCAGGGCGTAATGACTCATTGTAGGGCTCATCTATGTGACACTTGCATTTTTATCATAAATAAAGGACGTATTTTTTGCATTCAAATATTTCGTTCCCTGTCTTTCTATTTTTGCAGTTTTTCAAAATAAAAAATGGCAATGTTTTGTTTAGTTTTCACTTCTTGTTCACACTCCTAAGCACATACCATCACTCATGCAGATGCACATCACCGGATCCTATTGATAACGTTTCTGCTACGGCTCGTTTCGACTTTGAAAATCCAATCTTTCAAGCTGAAGAAGAGGGTGATGAAGACTGTGAACTCCCTGAAGAGGTTACCAGGTTATTAAAACAAGAGGAAAGGGTTATTCAACCGCATCAAGAGTCTGTTGAAGTGATTAATCTCGGCACCGAGGACGCCAAGAGAGAAATCAAGATAGGGGCTGCTTTAGAAGACAATGTGAAGAAGGGGTTGATTGAATTGCTGCAAGAATACGTTGATATCTTCGCCTGGTCTTATCAGGACATGCCTGGGCTGGACACAGACATCGTGGTACACCGCTTGCCTCTCAAAGAAGGTTGTCCTCCGGTCAAGCAGAAGCTCAGAAGAACAAGACCAGAGATGGCTGTCAAGATAAAGGAAGAAGTGCAAAAGCAGTTGGATGCAGGGTTTCTAGCAGTCACCAATTATCTGCCATGGGTTGCAAACATCGTCCCAGTACCTAAGAAGGATGGAAAGGTACGGATGTGTGTCGACTACCGGGATCTGAACAGAGCTAGCCCTAAAGATGATTTCCCATTACCTCACATCGACGTTTTGGTGGATAATACAGCTCAGTTCTCGGTATTCTCCTTCATGGATGGCTTTTCTGGCTATAACCAAATCAAGATGGCACCAGAAGACATGGAAAAGACAACTTTCATAACCCCATGGGGCACCTTCTGCTACAAGGTGATGCCGTTTGGTCTGAAAAATGCCGGAGCAACATATCAACGAGCTATGGTGACTCTGTTCCATGATATGATTCATCATGAAATCGAGGTTTATGTGGACGATATGATTGCCAAATCTCAGACAGAAGAAGAACATTTGGTGAATTTGCAGAAACTGTTTGAGCGTTTGAGGAAATTCAAACTGAGACTTAATCCGAACAAGTGCACTTTCGGGGTGAGATCGGGAAAATTGCTGGGTTTTATCGTTAGCGGGAAAGGGATTGAGGTGGATCCCGATAAAGTAAAAGCGATACAGGAAATGCCAGAGCCAAGCACAGAGAAGCAAGTCCGTAGTTTCTTAGGGAGGTTGAACTACATTGCAAGGTTCATCTCTCACCTAACAACCACGTGTGAGCCAATTTTCAAATTGCTGAGGAAAGATCAGGCTATCAGGTGGAATGAAGATTGTCAAAGGGCTTTCGAGAAGATAAAAGAGTATCTACAGAAACCTCCAATCCTTATACCTCCAGTTCCTGGGAGACCTCTGATAATGTACTTGTCAGTGACTGAGAACTCGATGGGGTGTGTATTGGGACAGCATGACGAGTCTGGTCGAAAAGAGCATGCCATATATTACCTTAACAAAAAGTTTACCGACTGTGAAATTAAATATTCGCAGCTTGAGAAAACTTGTTGTGCTTTGGCCTGGGCTGCTCGCCGACTGAGGCAGTATATGTTGAACCATACTACCTTGTTGATTTCTAAGATGGATCCAGTCAAATACATATTCGAGAAGCCAGCTCTCACCGGAAGGGTGACTCGTTGGCAAATGGTACTGACAGAGTACGATATCCAGTATACATCCCAGAAAGCCATCAAAGGGAGTATTCTATCGGACTATCTTGCTCAGCAGCCGATTGATGATTATGAGCCGATGAAGTTTGATTTTCCAGATGAAGACATCATGTTCCTCAAGATGAAAGACTGTGAAGAGCCAGTTGTTGAGGAGGGACTTGATCCAAACGAAAAGTGGACTTTGTTGTTTGATGGGGCTGTCAACGCCAGAGGAAGTGGAATTGGTGTTGTCATTACAACTCCGAAAGGTGCCCACATACCTTTCACCGCTCGTTTGACTTTTGAGTGCACAAATAATGAAGCTGAGTACGAGGCCTGTATTTTGGGTATTGAGCAAGCCATTGATCTGAGAATCAAGACTCTGGACATCTTCGGAGATTCAGCTCTGGTTATCAATCAAGTGAATGGTGATTGGAATACTCTCCAGCCCACTTTGGTCCCCTACAGAGACTACACGAGAAGACTGTTGACTTTCTTCACAATAGTAAAATTGTATCATATACCTCGTGATGAGAACCAGATGGCAGACGCACTTGCTACTCTATCCTCCATGATCAAGGTAATTCGTTGGAACCATGCTCCCAGGATCGATGTGATGCGCCTTGACAAGGCCGCATATGTGTTTGCTGCTGAATTGGTAGTCGATGACAAGCCCTGGTATCACGATATCAAGTGCTTTCTGAAGAATCAAGAGTACCCTGCAGGGGCATCCAACAATGACAGAAAGACTTTGAGAAGATTGGCAGGCAGTTTCTTCTTGAACAAAGACGATGTGCTGTATAAGAGGAACTTCGACATGGTTTTGCTCAGATGCGTGGACAGACACGAGGCGGACATGTTAATGCAGGAAGTTCGCGAAGGTTCCTTCGGTACTCATGCCGGCGGACATGCAATGGCTAAGAAACTGTTGAGAGCGGGTTATTATTGGATGACCATGGAATCAGATTGCTTCAAATATGCTCGGAAGTGTCATAAATGCCAGATTTATGCCGATAAGGTGCATGTGCCGCCAAATCCTCTGAATGTGATGACTTCGCCGTGGCCGTTTGCTATGTGGGGCATTGACATGATTAGAAAGATTGAGCCGACAGCTTCCAATGGGCATCGCTTCATCCTTGTTGCCATCGACTATTTCACCAAGTGGGTCGAAGCAGCGTCGTTCGCGAATGTCACCAGACATGTGGTTGCCCGTTTCATCAAGAACGAAATCATTTGTCGCTATGGGATTCCCGAAAGAATCATTACTGATAATGGTTCTAATCTCAACAACAAAATGATGAAGGAGTTGTGTCAGAACTTCAATATTCAGCATCACAATTCTTCCCCTTACCGCCCTAAGATGAACGGCGCTGTTGAGGCGGCAAATAAGAACATAAAGAAGATTGTGCAGAAGATGGTCGTCACGTACAGAGATTGGCATGAGATGCTACCCTTCGCCTTGCACGGGTACCGTACTTCAGTACGCACGTCGATTGGGGCAACCCCTTACTCCCTGGTGTATGGTATGGAAGCAGTCCTACCTGTTGAAGTGGAGATTCCTTCTCTAAGAGTCATGTTGGATGTCAAGTTAGACGAAGCCGAATGGATTCGGACAAGGTTCAATGAGTTGAGTCTTATTGAAGAGAAGTGAATGGCAGCCATTTGTCATGGGCAGTTGTATCAGAGTCGGATGAAGAGAGCCTTTGATCAGAAAGTGCGTCCTCGTTGTTTCCAAGTCGGAGATTTAGTGTTGAAAAGGATCCTTCCTCCTCAGACAGATCACAGGGGCAAGTGGACTCCTAACTATGATGGACCGTATATTGTCACCAAGGTTTTTGATGGTGGGGCCTTAATGCTTGCAACTATGGATGGTGAAAACTTCACTTCCCCTGTGAACTCAGACGCAGTTAAAAAATACTTCGCATAAAATAGACCCGCTGGACAGTAAAAAGAATAGTCCAGGCAACAATGGGCATCCCGACGAACCAAGAAAATGAAAAGGTTTGGGCAAAAATGAAAAGATCGTACACCCGGTAAGTTGAAAACCTGAAAAGGCAACTTAGGCAAAAATGGGTATCCCGGTGGATTGAAAACCCGAAAAGGGCGATCCAGGAAAAAATTAGGGATTAAGCGAATGACTGCGTTCTGAGTAAGTTCTGAATCTCATCTCATGTCGATGACTGTAAATTTTCGAAAGGTAGGAAACAGTCCAATCACCTTTTCAGAAGGCTGATTATCTAGAGGATCTTGAAGACGGGCAAGTCATAGCAGAATTGGAACCCAATAGAAATCCATTTCACATTGCCATTAGATTAATTTCTGTTTTTATCTTTTGTGCGATTACCTCTTTCTAGGGATTGCTTCCTGAAGTAAATGCCTATTCAGAGGCCATCCAATCAATAAAATCATGTTATTCAGCATATCTCTGTTTTCATTTTCATTTTACTGTTTTGTTTGCAAAAATGACGTCCGAATTTTTGATAAACATTGCATCATGACACATAAGGGCTTTACAGGTACATGCTTAATAAACATTTAAAATTGCTGTAAATTTTAAGTGCTTTGGATCGTCTATTCAGAACAGATACCCTCGGGGCATTTCCTTAAAATCCCCTGCAGATGATCGTGAATATCTTCTCCAATGAAGTCGCCAACAGACGAATTCGGTGTCTTATCCCTGCAGAGCTGATCAGAGTGTTGGATTCTTCAATCCCCAGCAGGTTCTCACCACTGTGCTTCCCCAAGCGTTTGTTTCAGGACATACACTCCCCAGCGGAGTTGACAGTGCCAGACTGTATCTTCCCAGCAGAATCGGCTACTCCTTAGAGTTCGAGGCCAGATCGATAATCCCAATGCCAGATCCATGGTTTCTTTCCGTGAAGCAGAACCTCGGTACCGTATCAGTGTTTGCTTCCCCTGCTGAGTCATCTCCCGCAGGTCGTGGTTTCCAGAACCACCATCGCTTTCCCCAACAGCAGGTTTTCAGTGCCGTGCTCTCCCCAGTCAGAATCTCGGCATTTCATCATTGCTAGAACACCGTGTGGCGGGTCATTTCCCCACATATTTCTTTGCGTTGTGCATCTCCAGCAGCCTTGCTAGAGCCCAAAAGATGGTGATCATTGCCCCAGCAGATCCCCTTGCCTCAGCTTGGCATTCTACCCAGCATTTCGCATCCCTGCATGTAGAATCATATTGCATTGCATTCTCCCAAATCGCGTAGCATTTCCATTTTCATGGAGCATTACGCCATTGAAAAATTCAAACATACGCATGTAAGCATAAAACATTCTCGGTATCCCAAGTGATAAGCTAGAAGTTGTTTCCAGTACTCAGACTGAAGATTGTTCATGACTCACCTTGGTTATCCCCAGCAAGTGTCATTGGCCCATGCGCCGCCTCTATTATCCTTCCCTATTTTTGTCGATGCTGACGGGCATGAAGTTTTTCGGTATCCAGACCGAAGTGGCGTTCAGGCCAGTTTTCCGGTATCCAGACCGAAGTGGAATTCAGGCCAGTGTTCCGGTATCCAGACCGAAGTGGCATTCAGGCCAGTGTTCTGGTATCCAGACCGAAGTGGCATTCAGGCCAGTGTTCCGGTATCCAGACCGAAGTGGCGTTCAGGCCAGTTTTCCGGTATCCAGACCGAAGTGTCGTTCAGGCCAGTTTTCCGGTATCCAGACCGAAGTGGCGTTCAGGCCAGTTTTCCGGTATCCAAACCGAAGTGGTGTTCAGGCCAGTTTTCCGGTATCCAGACCGAAGTGGCGTTCAGGCCAGTTTTCCGGTATCCAGACCGAAGTGGCGTTCAGGCCAGTTTTCCGGTATCCAGACCGAAGTGGCGTTCAGGCCAGTTTTCCGGTATCCAGACCGAAGTGGCGTTCAGGCCAGTTTTCCGGTATCCAGACCGAAGTGGCATTCAGGCCAGTGTTCCGGTATCCAGACCGAAGTGGCATTCAGGCCAGTATTCCGGTATCTAGACCGAAGTGGCGCTCAGGCCAGTTTTCTGATGTTCATATCGAAGTCCTTTCCAGTATTCAAACTGATGAGCGGCATTCAGGCCATGGTTATTTCTGTGTTACCATTTATTTTGGTATCCAGTTTAACATTCCTTGTCGGTATTCAGACGGACTTTCACCGTACCAGACGGATTCTTCTTTCAAGACCACCTCTTTGCCGATTCTGACAGGCATTGTTACTTCACTTCACTTCAGTGCAAATTTTTGGGCTTTTATTGTATTCAATCCCTTGATACCTCGAAAGTACGAAAGCCGTTGCCATCTTCTTTCCGGGTCTCCAGTTGATTGAATAGGGGCAGCTGTAACACCCCAAAATTTGCCCTCCTCATTCATGCATTCACTTTTTAGGTCATTTAGCATTTCATACCACATTGCATCATGTCAATCGAAATTAGCTCCAAGAAGCTCGGACATCATCCAGGACACTTTGTGGGTTCTACTTAGACGATCAGTCAACACAAGGAAAAGACTTGAGGTACTACCAACAGGGCCAGATGGGGCCTATTCACCGTGCAAATTGTAACACCCCGAATAAAATAAGAGAATTATTTAAATTAAGTTAATAATAACATATTTATTAATTTAATTAAATAAATTGAATTATTGGATTATTATTATTATTATTATTTTGGAATAATAATTATTGGAAAGTATATAAGTTGGAATAAGGAAAAAGAGTTTTCATTTTTGTAAAAGGGTTTTACGTGAAAACTGAGAAGCTGCAGAGAAGAGGAAAAAGGGCAAAGAGGAAGAGCTAGAGAGCAAAGGTTGAGGAACGGAAAAGCTTGAAGCTCGAAGATTTGTCGGATTGTTCAGGTAAGGGGGGTTTATCGTCGTTTGATGGGTATTATAGATTAACATGTCATGGGTAGTGATAGCCGTTGAATTGACCCTAATTGGGATTATGAATGCTGGAAAATTACGTTGGATGAAACTGTGTTTAGGCTGTAATTGAATATGTGTTTGGGTTAGTTATGAATTTCCGAACGTATAGCTTTTTACGGAATTGGAATCGGAGGTCCGGAAGTCCTCCAACGGCGGAAAATGCGGAGAACTCTGCATTCTGCCTTGTGTTAGCGCAGGGACTGCTGTTTTGCCTGCGTTAACCGGTTAACCCAGGGTGTTAACCGGTTAACACTGTTATAATTTGTGAAAATGTGTTGTTTTGCCTGCGTTAACCGGTTAACCCAGGGCGTTAACCGGTTAACACTGTTGCGTTTTGCCAGAAAATGTATTTTTGTCCTGCGTTAATCGGTTAACCCAGGGCGTTAACCGGTTAACACTGTTGGAAATTGGAAAATTGGATATTTTAATGTTGTGAACATAATTGGTGATTGGCATATTCTCGTTGATTTCGATGAGTAATTTTGTTGAGTTTATGTTATGAAGTGTTGATATAAATATGTTGATAAGTTGTGTTAAGTTGTTGAAAATACTGAGTTGTAGGCTTGATGAGCCAACGTTGATTATAAGTTGATTATGTTGAAAACATTGTTGGGTTGCTGTTATTATTATGTTGTCGGAATTTAAAGTCGTGTATGCCATGTACACTCATATGCATTAAGTCGGAGCTTTGCTCACACCACGTTGGCCTGGATTGGCAAAAATCGGAGCTTTGCTCACACCACGTTGGCCTGGATTGGCAAAATTTTAAGTTGAAAGTTGAAGGCTTATGCCTTGATGCCCACTAAACTGGCAATGATTTTAAGTTGGGAGTTTTACTCCGAATGGTACCACATGCATGACGAGTCGAGTCTCATTTGAGTTGCATTTTATATTGTTGTTGAGTTGCAATTTATGTCGTTATTGAGTTGCATTTTACGTTGTTATTGAGTATGATGTTTGAGTTGATGTGCCGTTACTGAATGCATGATACGATTAGGGTGATTAACGTGTAAATTTACTTAACATAACATGATAATTTATAATGTTTGTTATATCGATTGAGGAACTCACCCTTACAACTATTTTTCAGGTAACGAGCAGTGAGTGAGTAGAAGCTAGTGCCTGGAGTCTAGTGTAGTCTACGTAGTGGGTCGTGCTCTGATAGATGTAACATCGGGACGGGATGTTTTAATTGTTTACTGTTGATTGTTGAACCTTTTTACCTGTAAACCATTATATGTTTTGATTGGTTGGTTGATTCTATCCGCTGCGAATTTTGCAAAAATATTGTTTTGATTAAATAAAGAGCATGACAGTTTTTATGGTGTGAAATGTTGTGTGACACCCTTGGTGCGTGATTACTCTGATATAAATATTTGTTGTTGTTATTAAATATTTGGGGTATTATAGAAGGGTGTTACATTAGTGGTATCAGAGCAGGTCGGTCTGTCCGGCCAGTTGTCGTGTCGTTACTGTCTAACAATGGTGTAATTGTTACTGGTCTAACATTT
Organism: Lathyrus oleraceus; assembly: GCF_024323335.1. Taxonomy (NCBI): domain Eukaryota; kingdom Viridiplantae; phylum Streptophyta; class Magnoliopsida; order Fabales; family Fabaceae; genus Lathyrus; species Lathyrus oleraceus. The sequence continues at coordinate 203,251,461 of NC_066584.1, read as the reverse complement.
AAGTTGTGTTGTATTGATAAGTTGAAATGGCTGGAAGGAATGACGCTGCAATGGCTGCCGCAATGCAAGCGATGGCACAAGCTGTGCAGAACTTGCCAAATGCTGGTGGTGATGCTGGATCACGTAGCTTGGCGACTTTTCAAAGAGAGAATCCGCCGGTGTTTAAAGGGAAGCATGATCCAGATGCAACCTTGGGATGGTTGAAAGAGATCGAGAGAATCTTCCGTGTTATGGATTGCACTCCAGCTCAGAAGGTTCGGTATGGTACTCACATGCTAGCAGTCGAAGCTGATGACTGGTGGCTAGAGACTCACGAGAGGTTGACCGTGGCAGGTGAAGTCATTACTTGGGATGTATTCCGTAGGGAATTTCTGAGAAAGTACTATCCGGAAGATGTCCGTGGTAAGAAGGAAATTGAGTTCCTTGAACTGAAGCAAGGAAACATGTCTGTCACTGATTATGCTGCGAAATTTGTGGAGCTGTCCAAATTTTATCCTCATTACACTGGTGCTGGTGCTGAATTTTCAAAGTGCATCAAGTTTGAAAATGGACTGCGCTCTGAAATTAAGAAGGTTGTTGGGTATCAGAAGATACGCATTTTTACTGAATTGGTTGATAGCTGCAGGATATTTGAGGAAGACAATAATGCTCATTACAAGATTGTCAGTGACCGCAGAGACAAGCAACATCAAAATCGTGGCAAGCCGTATGATGCTCCAGCTGGAAAAGGGAAGCAAAGAGCTGCTCCGGCTCAGAGGGCTAGTGGGGGAGGTGCTCCTGCTGGTATAGTTTGCTTCAAATGTGGTCAGGTTGGTCATAAGAGTAATGTATACACTGCTGAAGTAAAGAGGTGTTTTCGCTGTGGTAAGATTGGTCATGCAATAGCTGATTGCAAGCACAAGGAAGTGATTTGTTTTAATTGTGGCGAAGAATGGCATATTGGAAGTCAGTGTCAGAAGCCAAAGAAATCTCAGACGGGGAGGGTGTTCGCATTGACCGGAACTCAAACCTCCAGTGAGGACAGACTTATCCGAGGTACGTGTTATATTAATGGCTTTCCTCTTGTAGCTATTATTGACACAGGTGCGACTCATTCCTTTATATCTTTGGATTGTGCTGTGAAACTTAAGTTAGAGATATCTGAGATGTTTGGTAGTATGGTGATTGATACTCCTGCGAAGGGTTCAGTGACTACTACTTCGGTTTGTTTAAATTGTCCTTTGAGTATTTTTGGTAGAGAATTTGGGATGGACCTAGTGTGTCTTCCACTAGTGCAGATTGATGTTATTCTGGGTATGAACTGGTTGGTGTTTAACCGAGTTTCTATCAATTGTTTTGATAAGACGGTGGTCTTTCCTGAGATGGAGGAGGGAAAGAGTTTGTTTCTATCAGCAAGGCAAGTGAATGAAGAAGTAGCTGATGGGGCAGAGTTGTTTATGCTGTTAGCAACTTTGGAGGCTAAAGATAAACTGGTGATTGGCGATCTAGCCGTGGTGTGTGATTTTCCTGATGTGTTTCCGGAAGAGGTGAATGAATTACCACCAGAACGCGAAGTGGAGTTCTCGATTGATTTGGTACCTGGTACTAGGCCGATATCGATGGCTCCGTATCGTATGTCTGCTGTTGAGTTAACTGAATTGAAGAGTCAGTTGGAAGATCTGTTGGATAAGAAATTTATTCGTCCGAGTGTGTCACCGTGGGGTGCACCAGTGCTATTGGTTAAGAAGAAAGAAGGTACTATGAGGTTGTGTGTGGACTACAGGCAACTGAATAAAGTGACGATCAAGAATCGGTATCCTTTGCCGAGGATTGATGATTTGATGGATCAGTTGGTTGGTGCAAGTGTGTTCAGCAAAATAGATTTGAGATCTGGGTATCATCAGATCCGTGTGAAAACCGAGGATATTCAGAAGACTGCTTTCAGAACAAGGTATGGATATTATGAGTATTCTGTAATGCCTTTTGGTGTGACTAATGCGCCTGGAGTATTTATGGAGTATATGAATAGGATTTTCCATCCGTACTTAGACAAGTTTGTTGTGGTGTTTATTGATGATATTTTGGTGTATTCGAAGTCTGAAGAAGAGCATGCTGAGCATTTGAGAGTGGTTTTAGAAGTTCTACGAGAAAAGAAGTTATTTGCTAAACTATCTAAATGTGAATTTTGGTTAGAAGAGGTTAGTTTTCTTGGTCATGTGATTTCAAGAGGTGGTGTTGCTGTTGATCCTTCTAAGATAGAAGCGGTATCTAAGTGGGAAGCTCCGAAGTCTGTTGCTGAGATTCGAAGTTTCCTTGGTTTGGCTGGTTATTATAGGAAGTTCATTGAGGGATTTTCTAAGTTGGCGTTACCATTGACGATGTTGACTAGGAAGGGGCAAGCGTTTGTTTGGGACTCAAAATGTGAAGGAAGTTTCCAAGAGTTAAAGAGAAGGTTAACTACTGCTCCTATTCTGATATTACCGAGTTCGTCGGAATCATTTGAAGTTTACTGTGATGCTTCATTGTTGGGTTTGGGTGGCGTGTTGATGCAGAATAAGCAGGTTATAGCTTATGCTTCGAGACAGTTGAGGGTTCATGAGAGGAACTATCCGACGCATGATTTAGAGTTGGCGGCTGTGGTATTTGTTCTGAAGTTATGGAGGCATTACTTGTATGGGTCAAGATTTGAGGTTTTCAGTGACCATAAAAGTTTAAAGTATTTATTTGATCAGAAAGAGCTGAATATGAGACAGAGAAGATGGTTAGAGTTTCTGAAGGATTATGACTTTGGTTTGAATTACCATCCGGGTAAAGCAAACGTAGTGGATGATGCATTGAGTCGGAAATCATTACATATGTCTATGCTAATGGTTAAGGAATTGGATTTAATTGAGCAGTTTAGAGACTTGAGTTTGGTGTGTGAGAGTACTCACAATAGTGTTAAATTGGGAATGTTGAAATTAACAAGTGGTATTCTGGATGAGATCAGAGAGGGTCAGAAATCCGATGTACTTTTGGTTGATAAGTTGACTCTAGTGAATCAAGGTCAAGGTGGCGAATTCAGAGTTGATGAGAATGATGTTTTGAAATTTGGTAATCGGGTGTGTATTCCGGATGTTACTGAGCTTAAGAAGAGTATTCTTGAAGAAGGACATCGTAGTGGTCTGAGTATTCATCCTGGAGCTACGAAGATGTATCATGATTCGAAAAAGTTATTTTGGTGGCCGGGAATGAAAAGAGAAATTGCGAGTTTTGTTTATTCTTGTTTGACTTGTCAGAAGTCAAAGATTGAGCATCAGAAGCCGTCTGGGCTAATGCAACCGTTGGCTATTCCAGAGTGGAAGTGGGATAGTATCAGTATGGATTTTGTTTCTGGTTTGCCGAGGACAATTAAGGATTTTGAAGCTATTTGGGTGATTGTTGACAGATTGACAAAGTCGGCTCATTTCATTCCGATCAGAATGGATTATCCGTTAGAGAGATTAGCTGAGTTGTATATTGAGAAGGTTGTAAGTTTGCATGGTATTCCGTCGAGTATTGTTTCGGACAGAGATCCTAGATTTACCTCGAAGTTCTGGGAAGGTTTGCAGAAGGCTTTGGGAACTAAGCTGAGATTGAGTTCTGCATATCACCCGCAGACTGATGGTCAGACTGAGAGGACGATTCAGTCACTAGAGGATCTTTTGAGAGCTTGTGTTTTGGAAAAGGGAGGTACTTGGGATTGTTATTTACCTTTGATTGAGTTTACCTACAACAATAGTTTTCATTCGAGTATTGGTATGGCACCGTTTGAAGCTTTGTATGGTAGGAGATGTCGGACACCTTTATGTTGGTATGAGTCCGGTGAGAGTGCTGTGGTTGGACCGGAGATTGTTCAACAAACTACGGAAAAGATTAAGATGATTCAGGAGAAGATGAGAATTGCTCAGAGTCGTCAGAAGAGTTATCATGACAAGAGGAGGAAATCACTTGAGTTCCTAGAGGGAGATCACGTGTTTCTTCGTGTTACTCCGATAACTGGGGTTGGTCGAGCTTTGAAGTCAAAGAAGTTGACACCTCGATTTATTGGTCCTTATCAGATTTTGGAGAGGATAGGAGAGGTAGCCTATCGTATCGCTTTACCGCCGTCACTTGCGAATTTGCATGAGGTTTTTCATGTGTCTCAGTTGAGGAGGTACATTCATGATCCGTCGCATGTGATCCAAGTAGATGATGTACAGGTGAGAGATAACCTGACTGTCGAAATATCGCCTATGAGGATTGAGGATCGAGAGTTGAAGCAGTTGCGGGGTAAAGAGATTGCCTTAGTGAAAGTAGCTTGGGGAGGACCAGCAGGTGGCAATGTGACTTGGGAACTGGAGAGTCAGATGAAAGAGTCTTATCCAGAGTTATTTGCTTGAGGTATGTTTTCGAGGACGAAAACTCTTTTAGTGGGGGAGAGTTGTAACACCCCGAATAAAATAAGAGAATTATTTAAATTAAGTTAATAATAATATATTTATTAATTTAATTAAATAAATTGAATTATTGGATTATTATTATTATTATTATTTTGGAATAATAATTATTGGAAAGTATATAAGTTGGAATAAGGAAAAAGAGTTTTCATTTTTGTAAAAGGGTTTTACGTGAAAACTGAGAAGCTGCAGAGAAGAGGAAAAAGGGCAAAGAGGAAGAGCTAGAGAGCAAAGGTTGAGGAACGGAAAAGCTTGAAGCTCGAAGATTTGCCGGATTGTTCAGGTAAGGGGGGTTTATCGTCGTTTGATGGGTATTATAGATTAACATGTCATGGGTAGTGATAGCCGTTGAATTGACCCTAATTGGGATTATGAATGCTGGAAAATTACGTTGGATGAAACTGTGTTTAGGCTGTAATTGAATATGTGTTTGGGTTAGTTATGAATTTCCGAACGTATAGCTTTTTACGGAATTGGAATCGGAGGTCCGGAAGTCCTCCAACGGCGGAAAATGCGGAGAACTCTGCATTCTGCCTTGTGTTAGCGCAGGGACTGCTGTTTTGCCTGCGTTAACCGGTTAACTCAGGGTGTTAACCGGTTAACACTGTTATAATTTGTGAAAATGTGCTGTTTTGCCTGCGTTAACCGGTTAACCCAGGGCGTTAACCGGTTAACACTGTTGCGTTTTGCCAGAAAATGTATTTTTGTCCTGCGTTAACCGGTTAACCCAGGGCGTTAACCGGTTAACACTGTTGGAAATTGGAAAATTGGATATTTTAATGTTGTGAACATAATTGGTGATTGGCATATTCTCGTTGATTTCGATGAGTAATTTTGTTGAGTTTATGTTATGAAGTGTTGATATAAATATGTTGATAAGTTGTGTTAAGTTGTTGAAAATACTGAGTTGTAGGCTTGATGAGCCAACGTTGATTATAAGTTGATTATGTTGAAAACATTGTTGGGTTGCTGTTATTATTATGTTGTCGGAATTTAAAGTCGTGTATGCCATGTACATTCATATGCATTAAGTCGGAGCTTTGCTCACACCACGTTGGCCTGGATTGGCAAAAATCGGAGCTTTGCTCACACCACGTTGGCCTGGATTGGCAAAATTTTAAGTTGAAAGTTGAAGGCTTATGCCTTGATGCCCACTAAACTGGCAATGATTTTAAGTTGGGAGTTTTACTCCGAATGGTACCACATGCATGACGAGTCGAGTCTCATTTGAGTTGCATTTTATGTTGTTGTTGAGTTGCAATTTATGTCGTTATTGAGTTGCATTTTACGTTGTTATTGAGTATGATGTTTGAGTTGATGTGCCGTTACTGAATGCATGATACGATTAGGGTGATTAACGTGTAAATTTACTTAACATAACATGATAATTTATAATGTTTGTTATATCGATTGAGGAACTCACCCTTACAACTATTTTTCAGGTAACGAGCAGTGAGTGAGTAGAAGCTAGTGCCTGGAGTCTAGTGTAGTCTACGTAGTGGGTCGTGCTCTGATAGATGTAACATCGGGACGGGATGTTTTAATTGTTTACTGTTGATTGTTGAACCTTTTTACCTGTAAACCATTATATGTTTTGATTGGTTGGTTGATTCTATCCGCTGCGAATTTTGCAAAAATATTGTTTTGATTAAATAAAGAGCATGACAGTTTTTATGGTGTGAAATGTTGTGTGACACCCTTGGTGCGTGATTACTCTGATATAAATATTTGTTGTTGTTATTAAATATTTGGGGTATTATAGAAGGGTGTTACACAAATCGCCAGGCTGGAAGAAGCAAGAATCTGCTGCTGAGCTGTCATGCTCGCTAGGCGAGCAGATGCTTCGCCTAGCGAAAAGTACTGCCATGCTCGCTAGGCGAGCAGGTCCTTCGTTGGGCGAAGGGCGCGCACTTCAGAAAATATCAGAAAGATTTTAGGCTTGAGTTGCCCTCATTTGAGCCCACTACCCACGAAATCAGTCTATAAATATAAGAGTTGCAGTAGAGGACTAAACACTTGGAGTTTCACCGAAGAAAGGTCTTGAGAGAAGGAGACCTAGGAACTACTCTGCAGCAATCTTCAGGCAGCTCTGAGAAGTTCACTCCGACTCACACACTCTTTTGCCTCCGCCTCACGCAAACGCTAACAGAGCTTTGCAAATCCAGCTGCGACGTTCGATCGGCCTCTCTCATCAGGTATGCCTTTGTTCCTATTACTTTACGCCTTGAATTTGAATATTATGAATGTATGAGGTAATATCAGGTTTTGCCCACGGGTTCGAATAGGCATGAATGTGTAACAATACCTTGAATGTTTTAATCGTTTTCGTTTATGAGATGGATACCACAGGGTTTCGGATCATAGAGATCGAACTGTTATCAAGGAGGAATCCAAAACCCGCAGGCCTTCGCTAGCCGCTTCGCTAGGCGAGCACGCAGCGAAGCTTCACTAAGCTTTCGCCAGGCGATGCAGTAGCGAACGCAACAGTTTTCGTTTTTTCTTTGTTCTGTTTGTTCTAACTTGTCTTGTGTTGCCATGGCATTGTTTTCCTTAGATTTCATCCTGTTTGTCTAACCTTTTGTCGAGTTTTTGTGAGGACTCACATACTCTTGCAGGGATACCACGCGGAGGTTTATTCTAATTACTCGTATTGACTGATTTTCTTTGATGGTCTAGCTGGAGAGATCTCAGGGTTGCTAATCCTTTAATTGTTGTAACTTCGGATCTTTATCCGTGTGGTAATTTTTCCCTTTCTCGTACTTTATCGCTTTCTTAGCTGGAAGACCTCGATAGGAGGCAATGTTTGAGCCCCTTGGTGGCATTTTACTTTAAGATACATGTTTTGTGTGGTGTGATCGCTTCCCCATAGGACACGAGGCTTCAGATAGTCTCCCGTTTGCATGCCAATTAAGGTAGCATTGTTCCTTCGCCTAAGACTCCCTTTTTGCATGAGCGTTCCTAAAACGCAAACACCTCAACGCACGTTTACTCCTTCTACTACAGGCGAGTAAGTCTCCAAAGGTCGAGCATCCGGTAGATTGCGTAGTGACGTCGTTCGTCCAAAAACCCAATCCATAACCCCGTAGTTAGCCGAACTACGGCTTGCTCTGATTCTCATTCCAGATGAGATACGTAGGCATAAGACGCGATGTCTTAGCGAGCACACATCCCCCAACCCATAGGTCAGCCGAGCTACGAAGACTCTGATTCTCATGTTCGGATGAGATACGTATGCAATGGATGCGACATCCGCGCGAGTCATTTCTCTTAACCTTTTTTAGTAAATAAACACATTAGGTAAACTCACACCCTTTAGACAAGAACCACAAAAGTGGATCCCGTAGAGTACTATGGATGCGTAGGGGTGCTAATACCTTCCCTTCGCATAACCGACTCCCGAACCCAAGATTTGGTTGCGAGACCCCGTCTTGTCCTTTCCTTTTTCAGGTTTACTTCGAGCGTTTCCTTTCCCTCCTTTGGGATGAATAACGCACGGTGGCGACTCTTCTGTCATTTTCTTTCGCCGGTTGTTTTTTTGCGCACTGTATTTTTCAGGTTGCGACAATAGAGAAGCACTACAGAGAGTTCTTGAACAAGCATACGTAGAGCATGATGTTACTGTGGATCAATTTGATGACATTGTGACCAACATCACTTCATATAACAATCTCAGCTTCTGCGACGAAGAACTCCCTGAGGAGGGAAGAAATCATAACTTGGCTTTGCATATTTCAATGAACTGTAAGGAAGACGCTTTGTCAAATGTGCTTGTTGACACCAGTTCGTCACTGAATGTGTTTCCGAAGTCAACTTTGTCAAAGCTATCGTACCAAGGAACGCCTATGAGGTACAATGGTGTAATCGTCAAAGCCTTTGATGGTTTGCGCAAGACAGTAATTGGTGAAGTGGACCTTCCAGTTAAAATAGGTCCGAGTGATTTTCAGATTACTTTTCAAGTAATGGATATTCACCCGACCTACAGTTTTTTATTGGGAAGGCCATGGATTCATGAGGCAGGAGCTGTTACCTCCACTCTGCATCAGAAATTGAAATTTATCAAGAATGGCAAGCTAGTAATTGTTGGTGGAGAGAAGGCACTGTTGGTTAGTCACCTGTCATCTTTCTCGTATGTTGAAGCTAAGGATGAGGTTGGAACTCCGTTCTAAGCCTTGTCTATTGTTGCTGAGAAGAGAGTCGGGGCACCTATGTCCTCATTGAAAGATGCTCAGAAGATTGTTGAAGAAGGTGTTGTTGATCAGTGGGGGGCACATGGTAGAGGTCTCTGACAACAAAGGTAGAACCGGTTTGGGGTTCCAGAAAGGCTCATCAATCGCAAGATCTGAAGACATGCAACTCAGCTTCCGTAGCGGAGGGTTCATTCATGGCAATGAACAACACTTAGCTGCTGTGCTAGAGGATAGCGAAGAGGAAGACTGCACCAACTTTGTAACGCATGGAAAGACATGCAACAATTGGACTGTTGTTGATATTCCTGTTATTTTGCATCAATCTAAGTAATTGCTTTTATATTTTAAAATCCTTCTCATATGCCTAAGGGAGAAGTGAACATTGTTCGGGCATTTTAAATTGATCATTAATAAAATTAATTCTATTCATCCACATCTTTGATGTTTATTTTACTTTTTGCTTTATTCTGAAAATGGTAATCACAAAAAACATAAATAAACAATATAATTGTCCATCTGCATAATATTTGGTCACAAATTCACTTCTCTAAAATCAAAATATCAAATCATTATGCAGGTTGGTTTCTAACCCATTGAATAAAATGATCCTTCTCCTTCTCCAAATTTTGAATTCCCTGTGTTTGAGGCCGAGGAGGAAAGTGATGTAGAAGTGAGTGATGAATTGTCTCGTCTTCTTGAGCAAGATGAAAAGATTATTCAGCCATTTGAAGAACAGATTGAGCTTGTCAACTTGGGTTCCGAAGATGATGTGAAGGAAGTCAAGATTGGGTCTCGACTGTGTCCAGATGCTAAGAAGGGGTTGATTGATCTTCTTCGAGAATATTCAGATGTGTTTGCTTGGTCCTATCAAGACATGTCTGGGTTGGATTCTGAGATTGTGGAGCATAGATTATTGTTGAAGTCAGAATGCCCGCCAGTCAAGCAGAAGTTGAGAAGAATGCATCCTGATATGGATGTGAAGATCAAAGAGGAAGTGCAGAAGCAGATTGATGTCGGTTTCCTTGTGACCACTGAGTATCCGTAATGGGTAGCCAATATTGTGCCAGTGCCAAAGAAAGATGGAAAAGTCCGCATGTGCGTCGACTATAGAGATTTGAATAAAGCCAGTCTGAAAGATGATTTCCCTCTGCCACACATTGATATGTTGGTAGACAATACGGCTAAATTCAAAGTCTTTTCGTTTATGGATAGATTTTCCTGATATAATCAGATCAAAATGGCACCCGAAGATATGGAGAAGACCACATTCATTACACCTTGGGGAACATTCTGTTATGGAGTGATTCCTTTCGGTCTAAAGAATGTTGGTGCGACTTACCAGAGAGCAATGACTACTCTTTTTCATGATATGATGCATAAAGAGATAGAAGTTTATGTCGATGACATGATTGCTAAATCGATTGATGAAGAGGAACATGTTTAGCATTTGTTGAAGTTATTCCAGCGTTTGAGGAAATATAAACTCCGCTCGAATCCCAATAAATGTACTTTTGGTATTCGTTCTGGTAAGTTGTTGGGCTTTATTGTCAGCGAGAAGGGTATTGAAGTTGATCCTGCCAAGGTCAAAGAAATACAAGAGATGCTTGCGCCCAAAACTGAGAAGCAAGTCAGAGGTTTTCTCGACCGCTTGAATTATATTTCCAGATTCATTTCCCACATGATTGCCACATGTGCGCCTATATTCAAGATTCTTCGGAAAGATCAGTCTTGTGATTGGACCAAAGATTTCCAGAAAGCTTTTGGCAATATCAAAGAATATTTGCTTGAACCTCCAATTTTTTCTCCACCTGTTGAAGGAAGACCATTGATCATGTATTTGACTGTGCTCGAAGATAGTATGGGTTGTGTTCTTGGTCAGCAAGACGAGACTGGAAAGAAAGAATTTGCAATTTACTACCTCAGTAAGAAGTTCACCGACTATGAGACTCGGTATTCTATGCTTGAGAAGACTTGTTGCGCATTGGCTTGGGCTGCTAAGCGTCTGCGCCAGTATATGTTGAATCATACCACTTGGTTGATATCCAAAATGGATCCAATCAAGTACATATTTGAGAAGCCTGCTCTAATTGGGAGAATCGCCCGTTGGCAGATGTTGTTGTCAGAGTATGATATTGAATACTGATCTCAGAAAGCGATCAAAGGTAGTATATTGGTTGACCATTTGGCTCACCAACCAATTGAAGATTACCAGTCAGTATTATGATTTTCCTGATGAAGAGATTTTGTACTTAAAAATGAAAGATTATGATGAACCATTGCTTGAAGAAGATCCAGAGCCTGGTTCCCGTTAGGGCATGGTGTTTGATGGAGTTGTTAATCAATATGGAAATGGCATTGGGGCAGTGATTATTACTCCTCAAGGCATGCATCTACCATTTACAGCTAAATTGACTGTCAAGTGTACAAACAACATGGCAGAATATGAAGCTTGCATTATGGGGCTTGAAGAGGCCATGAATCTCAGAATCAAGTATTTGGATGTCTTCGGTGATTCGGCTTTGGTTGTGAATCAGATCAAAGGTGAATGAGAGACAAATCAACCCGGTTTAGTACCATATAGAGATTATGCGAGGAGGATTTCAACTTTCTTTACAAAGGTTGAATTTCATCATATCCCTCGAGATGAGAACCGGATGGCAGATGCTCTTACAACGTTGGCGTCAATGGTTATAGTGAAATATTGGAATGAAGTTCCCAATTTATCGGTGATGCGTCTTGATAGGCCAACTCATGTGTTTGTTGTTGAAGAGATTAAAGACGAGAAGTCGTGGTATTACGACATTGAATGTTTCCTCCAAAGTCAAGTTTACCCACCTGGGGCATCTTTGAAAGATAAGAAGACTTTGAGAAGATTAGCCGGTAATTTCTACTTGAATGGTGATATACTGTACAAGAGAAACTTCGACATGGTTTTGCTCAGATGCGTGGATAGGCACGAAGCAGACTTGTTGATGACTGAAGTGCACGAAGGTTCCTTTGGTACTCATTCCAATGGACATGCAATGGCGAAGAAAATGTTGCGAGCAGGTTACTATTGGCTGACAATGGAATCTGACTGCTGCAAATTTGTGAAGAAGTGCCATAAGTGTCAAATTAATGCTGATAAGATTCATGTTCCTCCGACAGTTTTGAATGTTATCTATTCCCCATGGCCCTTCTTCATGTGGGGAATTGATATGATTGGGATGATTGAGCCCAAAGCTTCGAATGGATATTGTTTCATTTTGGTGTCAATTAACTACTTCATAAAATGGGTTGAAGCGGCATCATATGCAAATGTGACCAAGCAAGTTGTTGTAAGGTTTATCAAGAATTAGATCATATGCCGGTATGGTGTGCCAAGCAAGATCATTACTGATAATGGATCGAACTTGAATAACAATATGGTGGAAGCTCTTTGTAAAGACTTCAAGATTGCACATCATAATTCTTCTCCCTACATACCCAAGATGAATGGGGTTGTTGAAGCTGCAAATAAGAACATCAAGAAGATTATCCAGAAGATGGTTGTCACATATAAGGATTGGCATGAGATACTCCCATTTGCTTTGAATGGGTATCGTACATCCATCCGCACTTCAACAGGGGCAACCCCTTTCTCTCTTGTATTTGGTATGGAAGCAGTGCTCCTCGTAGAGGTTAAGATTCCTTCATTGCGTGTGCTCATGGGAGCCAAGTTGACTGAGGCTGAATGGTGTCAGACCAGGTTTGATCAGCTGAATTTGATTGAAGAGAAGAGATTAACTGCCATGTGTCATGGTCAGTTGTATCAGCAAAGAATGAGGAAAGCTTTTGATAAGATGGTCAGACCTCGAGTGTTCAGAGAAGGTGATCTTGTGCTCAAGAAGATTTTGACGTTCAAGCCAGATTCTAGAGGAAAATGGACTCCTAATTATGAAGGCCCATATGTTGTTAAAAGAGCCTTTTCAGGCAGCGCTTTGATTCTTACAACAATGGATGGTGAAGAGTTCACTCATCTTGTGAATGCAAATGCAGTCAATAAATACTTCGCCTAAAAAAATAAAAGAACAACTCGCTAAGTTGAAAACCCGAAAGGGCGGCTTAGGCAAAAATGAGCATCTCGGTGGATTGAAAACCCGAAAGGGCGATCCAGGCAAAAATTAGAGACATAAAACAGAAAAGAATTTAACGATAAGTTGAGTACCCCACCTTGGGGCAATTTATGCAAAAAAAATTAGGGATTATGGCAAGTAATTGTATTCTGCTTATCAACAGTGTTTTGAAGACTTGTTTGAGCACAAGGGTTGACATCAGTTCGTCCCTAGTAGCGGTCAAGAGCACAGTGGATATCGAGACTTGGTAGAAGGATTAAGGATCATTTGTATTCAATGTAACCCTTTTCCATGTAAATTACCATTTTCAACTTTGTAAAAATCTATGGAGTCTTGTCATTTACAGACCACCATTCTATTAAATAAAGTTGAGCTTTTATCCAAATTGTTTCCACTCTTATTTACTTCAGCCAATAGTTTTAAATTTTATTATGATCATTTTAAAATTAAATTTTTTAAATCAAAATCAAGTTTTTTTAATATATAAAAGCAAGAATTTTTCCAAAGCAAGTAAAAGGAATATCAACAGCATTTCAATGAATAGCAAGTCCTTAAGTGTGAAACATCAGAGGTTCCCTAAGAAGTTAACTCTTAGGGTATCCCTATACGTTTGTGTTGATTCAGTTCCTCGGTGGAGTGCTTGACCCTTAGTGGAATCCCTTTCCTTGTCCCCAGCTGATTTGGTTGATTCAGATACCCTACGGCGTGTTGTGTTCCCCGACAGAGTTTCTGCCTTCCCCAGCAAAGTTCGTATTCCCTCAGCAGGGTTGATCTTCAGAGATGGTTGATATTTCCCCAGTAGATCGCTTTGGTGTCCCCACCAATCGCTATTCAACTTGCTCCCGGTCAGAGTTTCCTCCTGGTTCCTGAGCAGCTTTTTGTGATTTTTTATCTATAAGGTTGTCTCCCATTTTTATGGGGTTGACCTAAAATTCCCCACAAATTGGATGTTCTGTTCTCAGCAGATCTCCTCCTTCCCCAGTTAGGTTTGAACCTTTGGGACGTTGATCTCTCTGCTCTCCCGCAGTTGTCTCCATATTTTGTGGATTGACCGAAGATTGTACCGGTGGTTCAAATTCTTTGCGACACCTTTGTATCCTTTGTGATCGTTTTGTCAGCATAATCATCATATATACATATACATATACATTCATATAACTTCATATCCTGCATCCTCATGTTTGATTGGTTTGAGATTCTTATTCTCTGTTATGGCGGTATTTTATCCCCATACCAAATCTGGTGTATGTCCTTCTTCAATTGTAGAGTGCCAACCCCTTAAGCAGAAAGACTTTAACCTTTCTTTGTTTCCCCACTGAGTTTGTTTCCTCGTGGATGGTTGTTATTTCAGTTTCCTCCCCAGTGGATTTTCTTGATGGAATTTCTCCCCTTGAGTTATATCCTCATTGGGTCGAGTCTTGATTGACCATTTTCTTTCTAGCTCTTACCTAGATAGATACTTTGGTCCCTAAGAGTCTATTACCCAGTAACTGGTAATATTCTTCTTATATTGCAATTTGTTACCTCTTGCCCAATACCCGGCAAAAGTACCCTTATTTTTCTCCTCAGTAGAGTCCCTAGTGGATCTATTCCCCAGGAAGTATATCCTTGATATGTTCATCCTAACCAATGACGGATATCTTTCTTTCCCGTTTCAGAGTCTATCCTTGATATGTTCACTTTAACTAGTGGCGGATATTCTCATTTTTGGTATTCTACCCAGTAAAAAGGTAGTTGTAATCCCTATTTTTTTCCTCAGAGAGTTAATACTTGATATGTTCATCTTAACCGATGACGGGTTTTCTTCTCCTTGTGGTTTTCTACCCAGTAATTGGTAATTGTAAATCCTACTTTTTCCTCCTCACAGAGTCTATCCTTGATATGTTCATCCTAACCGGTGACGGATTTTCTCTTTGACGGTTTTCTATCCAGCTTTCGATAGATGTAATTCCTACCATTTTTGTTCAGTTGGTATATCCTTGATATGTTCATCCTAACCGATGACGGGTATCCTCCTTGACATTTCCATGCAAGTCTATCCTTGATATGTTCATCTTAACCGGTGACAGATTTTCTTCCCTGTCGAGTTTATCCTTGATATGTTCATCCTAACCGATGACGGACACTCTCACCCTTGGTTTTATGCCCAGTAACTGTTAGTTGTAAATCTTATCTTTTCTACATTTTCCTCAGCAAGGTTATTCTTACCCAGTAACCAGTAATGAATTTCCTCTCCTGGAATCCTCAGCGAGTCATCCTTGATATGTTCATCTTAACCGATGATGGATGTTCTCCCTGTCAGATCTTTATTATCTCCTTACCCAGTAACAGGTAGTAGATAATAAATATTTGTTCCTTCTGCATTGAAGTATTTCTTCCCTAGTCGAGTTGAGTGTGCATTTCCTTAGTGAAATCGCTTTTCCTGCATGATTCAAGTACTTCAGTTTTATCCTGACTTACTCATGTCCCCTGCAGATGTTGTTGGTTCCCTGGATGAGTCTTTCCATTTTATATGGATGTCCTCGAGTCCCCTAGTAGTTTTTAAGTCGTAGCCTGGCCTACGCATAACCCATTTCCCCCCCCCCCCAAGAGTCTTTGTCTCCCCAGTGAGTTTTCCTTACGGAATGCATTGTGCTCCTACGGATTTTCTGTCTCTCTGATTTCTTTTTCCTTTGTGGAAATATTTCCCCACAGAGCATTAACGTTTGCATTCATGTAATATGCATCATGAGGTCTCTTAGGGACCAAAATTTGTTTCTCTATGTTGTTATTTAAGCCCATTCTACTGAGTCGACATGAATATTTTAACCTTCGCCTCCTCAGTTAGAATTTCCTTAAATAGGGGCAGCTGTAAGACCCCAATTTTGACCCTAAGATCCCTCATGTAATTTCATCATAAGCATTAGCATTGGGATCATACCTTGGCATCCTCCTTACCCCTCTTTCATTGGGTTTGTTTGGGAGAGATCACCAAGCACTTTGTGATTGTATCATACTTGCATTTTATCAGTTCACTAACCAAAATACCAAAAATATGTCTTTGCATTTGTCTAACTCTTTTGTAGGAAGGGCATGATTCCATTGATTCATCAAGTTCACATCTAGGGTTTGAGACCCTCAAGAACAAAAAGCACAACCAATAATTGATCCAAGAATGGTTATGAGCATCATATATGAGTACCAATGTTCTCTACATGTTATATTGATCAAGTTTTCCTCAAGAGTTTGAGGGTGATTTTCCTTGGAAACCCTAGTTTGACTGGGTATCTTGAGTAACTTCTCCAACAAGCTATCTCATCAATTGATTAAATTTCTCAAGGGACACTTCAAAATTCATCATCTTATGCATATATTATCTACCATGATCCAAGAAAGTCAAGACAATTGGAAGTTAGCAAGTTGGTTGATGGTGGTTGGCCAGATGGATTCATCTTATCAAAACTGGGTCTCCCTAGACCCTATCTCCTATACTTTTCACCATATGAAAATGATTACAAGATAAAACTTACTCTAAATGACATTCCAAACAACTTTCATATTGAGACCTAGATTTAGTTTTGCTTGGAAAATCATTTTCTATGTTGAAACATTATAGGTCATTTTGTCTAAACCCTAATTTGAAAGTCAACTTACCAAGGCCATAACTTGCTCAATTTTTATGATATGAAAGATTTACAAGTTGCACAATCAAATTCAATATGTCTACTTTAACCTTTATGTTTGGAGTGGGAGCCAATTCAACTTTGTTGAGCATGTGATATGAGGTTACATTATAGGTCACTTTTGACCTATACCATTGATCAAGTGATTTTTCCAAACTTCAAAAATGCATAACTCTATCATTTCGAATCCATATGACATGAAATTGGTGCCCATTTTGAAGGTATTTGAGAGAGATACAACTTTTATGAAGACACGTTTCTCATTTGAAGCTCATATAAAAAGTTAAGCAAGGTGGAATATTGAGACATATGGCTTGACACTGAGAAAAAAATGGATATGTCAAAAATGTCCAAACTTCCACCTCAAATTTCTCCAAGTTACAAACTCCAAATGGAAAAGTGTTGAACATGAAAGTTGTTCCTCTTGATCTCACCTTTCCAAAGAGCTCAAATTCATTCATTTTGGACAAGGAATTCATAGGCTATGCATGGCATGAACATGGTGTCATCAGTTGGCAAGGATCAAACTTCAAATCCAAATGCACACTTGCCTTGCAATCCAAACTGAATTCAGACTATCTAACATTCATTCGTGAACTTATGGCAATGATTTTATGGGCCTATGCGCGCCCATGCACCCATGCATCATCAATGACCAAATTTGGAAAGTGGATTTCAAGTGTGCAAAAAGCAATGGATTCAACTATAAATAGAGCCTCATATGCTTAGCAATCAACACACATTCGCGCCATCTTTGATCCTCCATCTCTAACCCTCACTTTGCAAAGGATAAACCTGAGATTTTCATTTGAATTTGAGGTTGAATTTCCACTGTTTTGAAATTCAAATCTCCAGGAATCCACGGCCTTTTAAGCATTCAATCCTTCTTCTGCAAGCATTTGGAATGAGATCAAGCATGAGCAAGATCAAGATCAGTTGAATCCAGACCTCCATTGAAGTTAATTTCCAGAAATTTTGATCTCTTCGATTCTCTCAAATTATTGCTCAATTATATTGATTCTTTGGTTGTCTGAAGTCCTACCAATGTAGGCAAGAAGATTGAGTTGCTTTAAGGCCAAATCGAAGCAACTTAGTTCATGTACCTCAAATTTCAACTCCATGTATCTCTCAATATACTTGGAGTTAGAGTGAATTGAGGCCAGATTCGAGCTCAGTGTCATTTTTACTTTGAAATCATGTCCTTGTTTTTAATTTTGGTGATGGTGGACCAGTCCGGTGAGGTCCACCGGAGAAGAAGATCGGAGCTACAGCTCCGGCGATGTGTTGGCATCTTTCACAACCACAGGACCCATGTAATTTGTTTTAATCACGGTCGTTCCTTTTGAATACCAATGTTAGAGCGCGCTGACTCATGTGCACGGTGGAACGCGTGTTCCTGGCCACTTAATCTGCCACCTCAATTAATGAGGGAGATCAAGTGGTCCACGTTTTTTCTGATAATTTAATTTTAATTTTAATTGCATTATTTTCAATAATTCATATTAAATTCAATATTGATCCAAAAAATATGGGACTTTCACCAAAAAAAATCAAATATTTTTCTCTTTTATATTCTGAATTAAAATTATTTTTTGGATCATTATTAATATTTTTCATGAATTAATTGATTTTGCATTTGTTTTTAATTGTTTAAAAATACTTTTAAATATCCAAAAATTATGAAAAAAATTCTCCAAGGTCCTTTGACCTTGTTTGACCTATGATAAATCTCATGGCCATTTCTTTGGTGTTTTGATGAGATTTTAGGAATTGGACAAACCATATTTAATTTAAATGCACCATTTTAGTATTTTAATATGAATAAATGTCAAATAAATTTGTTGACCAATTGTGATGACTTGTTTATGTTTAACTCTTGTTGTTGGGCCTTGGTCAAGGTTGATTTGACTTTGTCAAATTAATATCATTGGATTTAGGGGATTGATGGAATGTACATTCCATCTCCCAAAATGAATGGATGATATTAATTTGGTAAAAGTCCTCCTTTGACCAATTTGTGTTTTGATCCATTCCCCTCCCTCTTCATCTTATTCCCTTTCTTTATGCATTCATCTCACTTGGCCTATGATATCTCATAGTCCTAATGCTAGTTAATTAAAAAATTGACATGAGTAGGGATGAGATTAGGCCACACCTTTTGCATATTCTTTTTGTGTGTGGTATGTTTCATGAGCATAGTCCATTATACTATGTCTCTAACATGCATTAACACCAAAATTCTATTGCTCGGCCTCAAATAATTGTGACTATTACCTAAGTCCAATTACGATTGCTTAACATAGCGCTAAATTTGTGACATAAAAGGCATAAGCATTCTAGTTAGTGAGATTGTAAGTCTCCCCTCTTTCATGGTATTGTGTGGAAACTTGGTCTTCTTTCCTTCCTTTGGAAGATGTTTTGGCTCAAGGATTCATGCTTGTGATAAGTGGGTTGAGTGTTTTCCAAAGAATGTCTTGAAAGTGAAAAGCAAAAGCAAAATAATACTAACTTCTAACCAATTAACTACTAACTTTTAATTTCAAGCCTTTACTTTAATGCAATTTACTTTTAGCACTCTATTTCATTTGCCATTGTTCATATCATTCTAATTGTTTATGTTAATGCAATTTTCACTTTGTCCATTTGGACCATATTGTGTGATATATTTTGTTTGCATGTACTTTGCTTGTTTGTGTGGTCTTTGACCATTAATGTACATAATAATAACAAAAAACCTAAAAAACGTTTGAGTGGACTGTTGGCTTGATCTTAGACAAATGGACTTAGAATCTAGGCAACCTTCCTAAGCTAAAGGACATGGCCAATGCCAATTTGTTGGGAACCAAGTGCTTGCAATTTGAAATTCATCTGATACATCTTTGAAGACATCTCTAAGTTCATCTGCAACATGATCATTGTGAAGTTGTTATTATGAATCTGTGACTTGTGGAATTCATCCGTTACATGGGCTATTTTTAAAAACATCATGGAATGGATAAGCTTGGATCTGGTCATCTTTATTTGATGCCTTGCTCTTCAAGATAATATAATTGTGCATTTGTATGTTGCTTGATTCTAAAAGTCCAAGGGAATTTTGGGTTTCTATTGACATTCTTGTCTATTGGATTGCTACCCATTTGGTCAGATCTTTTCAATTCTAAACTTTTAATCTTTGTACATAGGATAGTCTCTTCATCTCCTCCCCATTTCTTTAATTTCAAAATCTCTCCCTCCATTTTTCAAAATCTTCTTTGTGTGAACCACTTTTGTTCTAAACTTTGACCACTTTTTTTTGCAAAAAGATAGAAACTTTGGCCTTATGCCATTGCATTTTCAAACTTCTTTTCTTAAAATCAAACTTGTAAATAGACTTAACTATACTTGACTTAAAATTTCAAAAAGCTAAAAAGAAATAACTCATTCAAACCATTTTTAGGCCTTTGTGCCTTTCAAACTTAATTTTTGTTTAAAAAAATGCATCCATTTTGAAATTTGTATCACGAACTACGAGGTTTTGATCCCTCATTTTTATGTTGGTACGTAGGTACAAGTCCGAAGATCTTGTCAAAAAACTAAAATATAATTAATGAATTCCTTTCTCGTCCCCCCATTCTATTTGTTTGTAAACATCACTTTATACCAAGTACATATGCACAAAAAAAGGGCTCCCTAGAAGTACCTAAGACACTTTGGATGCTAACACCTTCCCTCTGTGTAACCAACCCCCTTACCTGTAATCTCTGACATTTTATGAGTTTTGATTTGAAAACTTCTTACTTTTGGGTTTTGTTCGTACTTTTTCCCTTTTCCTTTGGAAACAATAAAAGCGCGGTGGCGACTCTTGTTATTTGATCTCTAGTTTGTCAATAGCTTGACGATCATGAATTTCCCGCTACACAAATATAATATCTCTTTGATCTCCATCTTGTGTCAGCTTGTGAACCAATAGTTGTTTGGCTCGTACCCAAACACTTAGTTCTCCCTGTTTTCGGCTATACCATATAATGGCAGACGCTTCCGGCTAGTCCACATATTGGCCAACGCCAATTTTACTCTTGGGTTCAGATTTCTTACCTTGTTAGAGTTCAAATCATACAATCCTTTGGTTTAGACCATACTTTGATCATAACTTCTTTTCATCTCCCACCACTAGTTCTATGAACTATGGAGCTCTGAATTCTTTATTGCACTATAAGGATATGTAGGCCTGAGGGCCCTAATCCTCACCTAACACTATATCTATTTCTATTATTTTCCTTTATTCTTTCGCGAGTAATCTTTAGATATCACACCCATTCGAGCAAGGATAATCAAAACAGTTCCCATGGAGTACCATGGATGTTAGGCGTATTAATACCTTCCCCTTGCATAACTGACTTCCTTACCCCACATATCTCTTTCCGCAGGGTTTTATCGATGTTTTCCCTTTACTTTGGGAATAAATAAAGTTTGATGGCGACTATGTTATATGTTCTAGTGTGCGATGCGTTCGGGTATATTTATGCTAGCTTCAGTTGGCGACTCTGTTGGGGAGTCTTTGCTTCGCCAGGTTGCACTTGAGCCTAGTTTTGATTTCTTTCTTCGCTTGCTTAGGGTGTTTATCTTTGCGGTTTCCTTGCTTTATCATTATATTCATTTGCTTTATTTTATGCATATTTATATATGTTGTTGTTGGGTTGGGGTTGATGCTACATGAGTGAAGCTCTATACCCGAGCTTAGTATACACACATGATAGATTCGTGCATAGTCATGTACGTCTGTGTTTCGCGTGTTGGGTTGTCACGAGAGCCACACCCAGGCTAGATTCACTTGGAAGTACTTTTGTCCTGCGAGAATTCTCTACGGCAGGGTATTTTCATTTCGAGTCGATGACTCTGAGAGACCTTATAGGACTACCTTTTGAAGACTAGAACCTACCTGTAATACCTCAAAATTTGCCCCCCTCATTCATGCATTCATTTTTAGGTCATTTAACATTTCATATTGCATTTCATCATGTCAATCGGAATTAGATCCAAGAAGCTTGAATATCATCCAAGACACTTTGTGGGTCCTATCTGGGTGATCAGTCAACACAAGGGAATGGCTTGAGATACTTCCAACATGTTCAAATAGGGTATATTCATCAGTCAAAACGTTAATCTTGAAGGAGCAAAAGTTTGTTCATGAGTTGTCATGCTCGCTAGGCGAGCAGAATGGGTCGCCTAGCGAGTCCCAAGAAAAGCCACCAGAATCACCTACGCTCAGAGGAATTTCTTGAACTGTCATGCTCGCTAGGCGAAGCCCACGCGTTTTGAAAATAAATAAATAAATAAATAATGAAAAAACAACGAAAAACGAAAAAAAATAAAAAATAAAAATAAATAAATAAATAAAATATAACAGAAAAATCTTGGACTTGGACCTCTCTCATTTGAGCCCACAAAGTCACGAAAATCAGGTTATAAATTCTAAAAAAATTCAGTGGAAAAACCCTAGAGAGATTCTAACTAATTCAGAGCAACCTCCAGAGACTGAAAGGAACTCATCTGCAAAGAACCAATTCCCTCTCATATAAACCCTAAGATTGTTCTGCAAAGCCAACGCTGCAATTCAATTTCAATCGATCCTCCCCAATCAGGTATGCCCTATTTCCACTACTTTATACTTTCAACCTGAAATTTCTGAATGTATGAGGTATTATGGGTGAATTTGGAAGAGTGGGTATCGTTAGGTTTTGCATGTGGGCACATGTTTTAGTATGTATGCCTTGATGTGTGGATCCTTGCCCCCTGACTCTGAATTTTGATACCCTTTTGATGCATGTGTTTGACAAGAGGTTTAGGCCTCCTACACTTGGTTGCTTTTTGTGAGCTCTTTTTTGTGAATTTTAATGGCATGATTCATGTGGTTACATTTTGATTTGGGGCAACTCTTGATTGCACCCCATCTTGTCACTTTAACCTGTTTGTTGAGTTTTTTGTGAGGGCTCACATGACTCCTGAAAGGATAGCTTGCTTGGCATTCCACTTTATTTGTGGGATACCATTTGGAGATTTATTCCGATTACCTGTATTGACTTGCTTTCTCTGATGGTGCCAGCTCGAGAGATCTCTATGTTTCTTATTTCTTTAGCTGTTATTACTTCGGATCTTTATCCGTGTGGTAGACCTCTTGATCCCTTTATCTTTCCCGCATTTTACCGCTTTCTTAGCTGGAAGACCTCGATATGAGGCAATGTTTTCTTTTGTTTATTTACTTTTGTGCCCAAAGACCTCCAAAAGGAGGCACCAGTGCTAAAGACCTCCACGAAGAGGCAATTGACGGATAAAAGGGATTAGTAATCAATCCCCTGTTATTCAGTGTGTCGTTCTTTATGCTCTCACTACGTGCTGATGCTTCAGAACAAAAGCCCAAGATCTTTTGTCCGGTCAGTCAGTGGAGAGGGTTCCACCTTTCTGAATCCCCACTTTTTGTCATGAGCTCACCCTGTCCAGGGTTAAGAGCAATGAGGTCTTATCCTCATTACCCTTTTGATCTGCTCACCCTGATGTTCAATGTCAGTGGTTCAGAGCCCATTTGATTACCTATTCCATGGCTTGTTTGTCGAGGTTGATATGACCCCTCTCGACTAAAGCCCTACCCATGTAGGTTTGAGCCCCCTTGGTGGCATTTTACTTTATGCATGTTTGTTTTGTATGGTGTGATCGTCTCCCCATAGGATTGCTAGGCTTCGTATAGTCTCTCGTTTGCATGTCAATTAAGGTAGCATTGTTCCTTCGTCTAGGACTTCCTTTTTTGCATGAGCATTCCTAAAACCCAAACAAACTCATTGATTTTTCTTCTCCTAAGAACACGTTAACTCCTTCTACTACAGGCGAGTAAGTCTCCAAAGGTCGAGCATCCGGTAGATTGCGTAGTAACGTCGTTCATCTAAAAAACACAACCCTTAACCCGTAGTTAGCCGAACTACGGTTTGCTCTGATTCTCATTCCAGATGAGATACGTAGGCATAAGACGCGATGTCTTAGCAAGCACACTCCTCTTTAGCCCATAGGCAGCCGAGCTACGAAGACTCTGATTCTCATATCCAGATGAGATACGTATGTAGTGGATGCGATATCCATGCGAGTCATTTTCTTTTGACCCCCTCTTTTAGCAAATAGTACATTAGATAAACCCACACCCTTTAGACAAGAACAACAAAAGTGGATCCCGTAGAGTACTACGGATGCGTAGGGGTGCTAATACCTTCCCTTCGCATAATCGACTCCCGAACCCAAGATTTGGTTGCGAGACCTTGTCTTTTCCTTTCCTTTTTTTCCAGGTTTACTTCGAGCGTTTCCTTTCCCTCCTTTGGGATAAATAACACACGGTGGCGACTCTTCTGTCATTTCTTTCTCGCCGGTTGTTTTTTCGCATCTCCTTTTTCAAGTTGCGACAGCTGCCGACTCTGCTGGGGAGCGAACCCAGAATCTCTGGTTTCCCTGAGCGAGTCCCTCCTAGCTTTTGTAGGTCGTTTGTTTATTGGATGTTCATTCTTTTGTACAGTTATTTATTTTTCAGCATTTACCTGCTTCATTGCATTGTGTACATATCATTGTTGTATCTGTTGGCTCTGCTGTTGGTTTGTTTGTTTGTTGGGATGGGGTGTTCTATGAGAGATAAGCCCATTACCCAGGCTTGAGTGTACACACAGGTTTTAGAGTGGATAGTCATGAGGCTTGCGTGGCGTGTTGCTACGTTAAGTCGTTCATGAAGACCCACATCCAGACAAGGTTTCTTTTGGATATATTTTGTCCTATGGGTGTTCCATAACGGCAGATGTTCCTCTAGAAATCGTCGACTATGGTGACCATTTCCTGAGAACTCAGTCGAGGCCTCTCCTCCGAGACGTGATTATGTTAGCTCTGGTGGGCGCATTCTCGCTGATCAATCCGAGGACCCCGAGACTGGGAACTTGCTATTAGGATATCCTATTGAGGGGAGTCAGTGGAGGTCTTTTATCCCGTAATAATGCCAAACCTTCAGTGGTAAACGTATTATTCTCGACCGAAGGGCCGAAGTTGACAAACTTCTGTTCTTAGAACCTACCAGTGAGGGGCGGGCTAAATTCAGGAAACCTTAACCTCCAACTAACCCGGTTTTCTGGAGCAGAGTTCTGATCTTGTATTACATTCTTCAGTGGGTTTCTCTTCAGACAGTGCAACCCAACAGATATTCAAGCGGATCCAGCAATCCTGATTCCCATGTCACTGCATTGCATCACATCGTTTTGCATTCACATCATTGCATCACATCATTTTGCATTCATATCATTTAACACATGTTTATCTATTCCCAGGGGTTTATATCTTCTTCTTGATTCTAGTCGGGGTTTTCTTCTTACACCGTTTATCAAATGTGAGACTGGAATCAAGGGGTTAGAATACCCTTTGGAACTGATAAACATGTCATTGCATTGGCATATCCGTCAGCATCTCTTGCATAACAGGTACCGCCACAGTGTTCTCAGTTGTTTGGTGTTCCACTAGCAGGATAGCTGACTCAGGCATTCACCGGTACGGTACACGCAGAAACCACCAGAGAGTAATGGAAAGCCTACAAGCAGAACTCGCCGAGATGAAGATTCGCATGAATTAAGTCATGGATGTGGTTCAAGGGGTGGCTCAGGGACAGCAAGAGCTCAGGCAGATGATGCAGAGGAATCCTGCCACTACTCAACCAGAGACGTTGGCTGATCCTCCAGCTGGAGAGGTTAACGGACCCAGTGGACCGGGGCCTACCCCGGTCCTACTTGTCAACTCCGGTCAACAACCTGTCCATGATGACCAGGAGGATCAGTTCCCCTTGCTTCAGGAAGACTTTGGTATGGGTCATGGTATGGACCCTATGTTTCGAAGACTGGAAGAGAGGTTGAAGGCCGTGGAAGGACAGAGTCCTCTGGGAGTAGACGTTGCTGACTTGGGATTGGTCCCAGGCGTGAGGGTGCCACCGAAATTCAAGGTCCCGATATTTGAAAAATACAGTGGCAACTCTTGCCCAAAGACCCATGTGCAAGCCTACTTCCGTAAAATGGTTGCATACTCTGACAATGAAAAGTTTCTTATGTACTTTTTCCAGGATAGCCTAGCTGGGGCATCCCTGAAATGGTATATGAGGCTGGACAGAGCCCACATCCGCTGCTGGAGGGATTTGGCTGAGGCTTTCGTGAAGCAGTATCAGTATAATGCAGACATGGCTCCGGACAGAACTCAACTTCAGAATCTGTCTCTTAAAGGCAATGAGTGCTTCAGGGAATACGCTCAACGCTGGAGGGAGACAGCTTCCCGTGTTCAACCTCCTATGTTGGAGAAGGAAATGGCTAACATATTCATGAACACTCTGCCCGGACCTTATTTGGAGCGCCTGGTGGGATGCAATGCCTCCAACTTTGTTGATGTAGTCTCTACCGGAGAGAGGGTGGAGAATTACCTGAAGACATACAAGACCCAGAGTGGAGGCGGATCTTCATCAGGGGTGAAGAAGCCGTTCATTCAGGGACAGAAGAGGAGAGAAGGGGATGCAAGTGCCATATCTTCTTATCAGAACAGGGATAACCGGAGGAATAACTTTCAGAACTATCATCAGCAACCGTATGTTGCGGCTGTGATCATTCCAGCTGCCGCACCACTACAACAACAACAACCCCAGCGTCAACCAGCTCAGTACCAACCACAACAACCGGGTAACAGACCCGCTTATCAATAGAGGCAAAGGATGATGGACCGGCGTTTCGACACTCTTCCAATGTCGTACGCTCAGCTACTTTCTAGTCTTCAACAACTACAACTTGTGCAGTTACGCACTCTGGCTCCTCCCGTTGGTAGACTTCTGATGGGTTACGACGCCAACGCTAGGTGTAGCTTCCACTCTGGGGCACCTGGCCACAATATTGAGAACTGCAAAGCTTTTAAGCACGTAGTTCAGGACCTCATAGATTCAAAGGCCATCGACCTTGCACCGGCTCCGAATGTCGTCAACAATCCCATGCCCCAACATGGTGGTGCAAATGTTAATATGATGGAAGGGGAAGCCAGATCCGTCAAAGATACGTTGAAGCTGAAGACTCTGTTGTCGGATATCAAGGGATACTTGTTGAAGGCCGATGTTTTCCCCGGTTGTGGGAAGGGTTGTTTGGATTGTGCTACTCAGAGTTGAGGTTGTTTGAAGCTACAGCAGGGTATCCAGGTCTTGCTCGACAAAGGTATCCTCCAGGTTGAAGATTTGTCTGTCCAAGAGTCTGCGGAAGGGGTTGAGGAAGAAGTGTTTGAAGATGCTACTGATGAATTCGCAGATGTTGTTCCTACTGATTCTGTAATCCATGATGGTGTATTTACTTTTTCCAATGTGGTTGATTCTGATGTAATTGAACTTAATTCTGATGTTTCGGATGCTTGCATTTCAATGAATGAGATTTCAGAATATGACTATGATGTTGCTACTATCACCATTTTCTACCCAACTAATCAGATCAATGTACCAGAAGCGCAGTCGGTGCCACCAGCGCGACCATCCACTATGACCATCACGACCCCTGGTCCTTTACCTTTCACCAGCGAAAGGGCCATTCCTTGGCATTATGAGGGGAGTGTGTACACGCACGATCATGGGGAAGAACGGCCACTAAAGGTAGAAGAGGGTCAGAAGACTGAACTTGAAGTTGAAGGCCCCGCAGTGGACAGTGTTGGTGGAATCGGGCGATTCACCAGGAGTGGTAGACTGTTCTCACCACCCGTTACCCAAACTGATAGTGCTGATGCTGCGGCGAAAGCCAAAGGCAAGCAAGTCGTGAATGAGGGTGCCTCTACACCCCAGGCTGGTTCTGAGCCCACTTTCGCGAAGGATGTGGACGAGCTCTTGAGGATCATAAAGAAAAGTGACTACAAGGTAGTCGATCAGTTGATTCAGACTCCGTCCAAGATATCTATTCTCTCACTCCTGCTGTGTTCGGAGGCGCACAGGGAGGCACTGCTGAAAGTCCTAAATGCTGCATATGTGCCTCAGGAGATCTCAGTGAACCAACTGGAAGGAATCGTTGCAAATGTTCATGCAAGCAGCGGGTTGGGTTTTACTGATTCTGACTTAACACCAGCTGGATGCCACCATAACAAGGCTTTGCACATCTCGATAGAATGCAAAGATACTGTGTTATCTCATGTTCTGGTGGACACAGGTTCCTCTCTCAATGTGCTACCCAAGAGAGCCCTGTCAAGGTTAGAAGTAGAGGGTTTGGTCCTGAAGCCTTCAGATCTTATTGTGAGAGCCTTTAATGGTTCTAAGAGGTCGGTGTTCGGAGAGGTAGAATTGCCAATTCTGATTGGATCACAAACCTTCAACACCGTCTTCTATGTGATGGATATCAGTCCTTCCTATAGTTGCCTGCTGGGTCGTCCTTGGATCCACAATGTTGGGGCAGTCTCTTCAACTTTACATCAGAAGATTAAATTCCCAGTCAATGGAAGGATTATCACCGTCTGTGGTGAGGAGGATATTCTGGTCAGTAACCTGTCTACATTCAAGTATGTAAAGGTAGAAGGTGAATTTCATGAGACCCTATGTCAGGCCTTTGAGGCAGTTCAGATCAAGGACGCAGCTCCGGTGGAAGAGGTTAAAGCGGGTGCCTCTATCTCATCCTTCAAGCAGGCACAGGCCTTGGTAGATTCGGGCTTTGCCCCCGGCTGGGGACGTCTGTTGGTGTTACCAATGAAAGAAGACAAGTTCGGGATTGGGTATCAGCCAGCTCTGACTTCTACAACTTCAACACTTCAGACTCGTCAGGGGCCGATTACTTTCTCCAGCGCTGGCGTCATCCAATATGGCCAGGTCTCTGCGGTCAACGATGAAGATGGGGATAGTGATTGCGACATCGATAACTGGGTGCGTCCGAGGATCCCGGGTGAAGTCATCAATAATTGGTCTTCTGAGGAGATTGTCCAAGTCACTTTTCTGGAGGAGTAATTTTTCTTGTTTATTCATGCATGTCTAAGTCTTACGTTCCGCCCAGGGCGTAATGACTCATTGTAGGGCTCATCTATGCGAATACCTGCATTTTTTATCATAAATAAAGGACGTCTTTTTGCATTCAAATATTTTGTTCACTGTCTTTCTATTTTTGCAGTTTTCAAAATAAAAAAAATACATTTTGGCAATGTTTTGTTTAGCTTTCATTCTTTGTTCACACTCATAAGCACATACCATCACTCATGCAGATGCGCATCACCGGATCCTATTGATAACGGTTCTGCTATGGCTCGCTTCGACTTTGAAAATCCAATCTTTCAAGCTGAAGAAGAGGATGATGAAGACTGTGAACTCCCTGAAGAACTTGCCAGGTTATTAAAGCAAGAGGAAAGGGTCATTCAACCTCATTAAGAGTCTACTGAAGTGATAAATCTTGGCACCGAGGACGTCAAGAAAGAAATCAAGATAGGGGCTGCTTTGGAAGATAATGTGAAGAAAGGGCTGATTGAATTGCTGCAAGAGTATGTTGACATCTTCGCTTGGTCTTATCAGGACATGCCCGGGCTTGACACAGACATCGTGGTACACTGCTTTCCTCTCAAAGAAGGTTGTCCTCCGGTCAAGCAGAAGCTCAGAAGAACAAGACCAGAGATGGCTGTCAAGATAAAGGAAGAAGTGAAAAAACAGTTGGATGCAGGGTTTCTAGCAGTCACAAATTATCCGCCATGGGTTGCAAATACCGTTCCAGTACCTAAGAAGGATGGAAAGGTACGGATGTGTGTTGACTACCGGGATCTGAACAGAGCTAGTCCTAAAGATGATTTCCCATTACCTCACATCGACGTTTTGGTGGATAACACAGCTCAGTTCTCGGTATTCTCCTTCATGGATGGCTTTTCTGGCTATAATCAAATTAAGATGGCACCAGAAGACATGGAGAAGACAACATTCATAACCCCATGGGGCACCTTCTGCTATAAGGTGATGTCGTTTGGTCTGAAAAATGCCGGAGCAACATATCAACGAGCGATGGTGACTCTTTTCCATGATATGATTCATCATGAAATCGAGGTTTATATTGATGATATGATTGCCAAATCTCAGACGGAAGAAGAACATTTGGTGAATTTGCAGAAATTGTTTGAGCGTTTGAGAAAATTCAAGCTGAGGCTTAATCCGAACAAGTGTACTTTCGGGGTGAGATCTGGAAAGTTACTGGGTTTTATTGTTAGTGAAAAAGGGATTGAGATGGATCCGGCCAAAGTGAAAGCGATACAGGAAATGCCTGAGCCAAGAACAGAGAAACAAGTCCGTGGTTTCTTAGGGAGGTTGAACTACATTGCAAGGTTCATCTCTCACCTAACAGCCATGTGCGAGCCAATATTCAAATTGCTGAGAAAAGATCAGGCTATCAGGTGGAATGATGATTGCCAAAGGGCTTTCTAGAAGATAAAAGAGTATTTGCAGAATCCTCCTATCCTTATGCCTCCGGTCCCAGGGAGACCGCTGATTATGTATTTGACAGTACTAGACAATTCCATGGGTTGTGTTCTCGGTCAACACGACGAGACAGGTAGGAAAGAGCATGCCATCTACTACCTAAGTAAGAAATTCACAGATTGCGAGTCGAGATACTCGATGCTTGAAAACACGTGTTGTGCACTTGCATGGGTTGCTTAGCGATTGAGACAATACATGTTATCTCACACAACCTTATTGATCTCCAAGATGGATCCAGTCAAATACATATTCGAGAAGTCAGCTCTCACCGGAAGGGTTGCTCGTTGGCAAATGGTACTGACAGAGTATGATATCCAGTATACATCCTAGAAAGCCATCAAAGGGAGTATTCTGTCAGACTATCTTGCTCAGCAACTGACTGATGATTATGAGCCGATGCAGTTTGATTTTCCAGATGAAGACATCATGTTCCTCAAGATGAAAGACTGTGAAGAGCCAGTTGTTGAGGAGGGACCTGATCCAGACGAAAAGTGGACTTTGTTGTTTGATGGGGCTGTCAATGCCAGAGGAAGTGGAATTGGCGCTATCATTACTACTCCGAAAGGTGCCCACATGCCTTTCACCGCTCGCCTGACTTTTGAGTGCACAAATAATGAAGCTGAGTATGAAGCCTGTATCTTGGGTATTGAGCAAGCCATTGATTTGAGAATCAAGACTTTGGACATCTTCGGAGATTCAACTCTAGTGATCAATCAAGTGAATGGTGATTGGAATACCCTCCAGCCCAATCTGGTCCCTTACAGAGATTACACGAGAAGACTATTGACTTTCTTCACAACAGTAAAGTTGTATCACATACCTCGTGATGAGAACCAGATGGCAGATGCTCTTGCCACTCTATCCTCCATGATCAACGTGATTCGGTGGAACCATGCTCCCAGGATCGATGTGATGCGCCTCGACAGGGCCGCGTATGTGTTTGTTGCTGAACTGGTAGTTGACGACAAGCCCTGGTATCACGACATCAAGCGCTTTTTGAAGAATCAAGAGTACCCTGCAGGGGCATCCAACAATGATAGAAAGACTTTGAGAAGATTGGCAGGCAGTTTCTTCTTGAAGAAAGACGGATGTGTTGTATAAGAGGAACTTCGAAATGGTTTTGCTCAGATGCGTGGATAGACACAAAGCAGACATGTTAATGCAGGAAGTTCATGAAGGCTCCTTCGGTACTCATGCCGGTGGACATGCAATGGCTAAGAAATTGTTGAGAGCGGGATATTACTGGATGACCATGGAATCTGATTGTTTCAAATATGCTCGGAAGTGTCATAAATGCCAGATTTATGCTGATAAGGTACATGTGCCGCCAAATCCTTTGAATGTGATGTCTTCGCCGTGGCCTTTTGCTATGTGGGGCATCGATATGATTGGAAAGATTGAGCCGACCGCCTCCAATGGGCATCGCTTCATCCTTGTTGCCATCGACTGTTTCACCAAGTGGGTCGAAGCAGCATCGTTCGCGAATGTCACCAAACATGTGGTTGCCCGTTTCATCAAGAAAGAAATCATTTATCGCTATGGGATTCCCGAAAGAATCATTACTGATAATGGTTCTAATCTCAACAACAAAATGATGAAGGAGTTGTGCCAGAACTTCAACATTCAGCATCACAATTCTTCCCCTTACCGCCCTAAGATGAACGGTGTTGTTGAGGCGGCAAATAAGAACATAAAGAAGATTGTGCAGAAGATGGTCGTTACGTACAGAGATTGGCATGAGATGCTACCCTTCGCCTTGCATGGGTACCGTACTTCAGTACGTACATCGACCGGGGCAACCCCTTACTCCCTTGTGTATGGTATGGAAGCAGTCCTACCTGTTGAAATGGAGATTCCTTCTCTAAGAGTCCTGTTGGAGGTCAAGTTAGACGAAGCTGAATGGATTCGGACAAGGTTCAATGAGTTGAGTCTTATCAAAGAGAAGCGAATGGCAGCCATTTGTCATGGGCAGTTGTATCAGAGTCGGATGAAGAGAGCCTTTGATCAGAAAATGCGTCCTCGATGCTTCCAGGTTGGAGATTTGGTGTTGAAAAGGATCCTTCCCCGTTAGACAGATCACAGGGGCAAGTGGACTCCTAACTATGATGGACCGTATATTGTCACCAAGGTTTTTGATGGTGGGGCCTTAATGCTTGCAACTATGGATGGTGAAAACTGCACTTCCCCTGTGAACTCAGACGCAGTTAAAAAATACTTCGCATAAAATAGACCCGCTGGACAGTAAAAAGAATAGTCCAGGCAAAAAGGGGCATCCCGACGAACCAAGAAAATGAAAAGGTTCGGGCAAAAATCAGGGATTAAAAATGAAAAGATCGTACACCCGGTAAGTTGAAAACCTGAAAAGGCAACTTAGGCAAAAATGGGTATCCCGGTGGATTGAAAACCCGAAAAGGGCGATCCAGGCAAAAGTTAGGGATTAAACGAATGACTGCATTCTGAGTAGTTCTGAATCTCATCTCGTGTCAATACTGGAAACTTTTGAAGGATAGGAAACAGTCCAATCACTCTTTTCAGAAAGCTGGTCATCTGGAGGATCTTGAAGACGAGCAAGTCATAGCAGAATTGGAACCCAATAGAAATCCATTTCACATTGCCATTAGATTAATTTCTGTTTTTATATTTTGTGCGATTACCTCTTTCCAGGGATTGCTTCCTAATGTAAATTCCTATTCAGAGGCCATTCAACCAATAAAATCATGTTATTCAGTATATCTCTGTTTTCATTTTCATTTTACTGTTTTGTTTGCAAAAATGACGTCCGAATTTTTGATAAACATTGCATCATGAAACATAAGAGCTTTACAGGTACATGCTTAATAAACATTTAAAATTGCTGTAAATGTTAAGTGCTTTAGATCGTCTATTCAGAACAAGTACCCTCGGGGCATTTCCTTAAGGTTCCCAGCCGATGATCGCGAATGTTTTCCCCCAACAGTCGAAGTTGGTATCTTATCGCTGCAGAGCTGATCAGAGCATTGGATTCTTCGATCCCCAGCAGGCTCTCACTGCTGTACTTCCCCCAAACGGTTGTTTCAGAATATACACTCCCCAGTAGAGTTGATAGTGCCAGACTATATATCCCCAGTGGAGTTGACAGTGTCAGACTGTATCTTCCCAGCAGAAGCAGCTGCTCCTCAGGGTTCGATGCCAGATCGATGATCTCGACGCCAGATCCATGGTCTTTTTCCTTGAAGCAGAATCTCGGTACCATATCGGTGTTTGCTTCCCCTGCTAAGTCGTCTCTCTCGCAGATTATGGTTGCCAGAACCACTATCGCTTTCCCCAACAGCAGGTTTTCAGTGTCGTTCTCTCCCCAGTCAGAGTCTCGGTATTTCGTCATTGCTAGAACACCGTATGGCGGGTCATTTCCCCACAGAGTTCTTTGCGCTGTGCATCTCCAACAGCCTTGCCAGGGTCCAGAAGATGGTGATCATTTCCCCAGCAGATTCCCTTGCCTTGCCTTGGCATTCTACCCAGCATTTCGCATCCCTGCATGTAGAATCATATTGCATTGCATCCTCCCAAATCGCGTAGCATTTCCATTTTCATGGAGCATTACGCCATTGAAAAATTCAAACATACGCATGTAAGCATAAAACATTCTCGGTATCCCAAGTGATAAGCCAGAAGTTGTTTCCAGTACTCAGACTGAAGATTGTTCATGACTTACCTTTATTATCCCCAGCAAGTGTCATTGGCCCATGCTCCATCTCTATTATCTTTCCCTATTTCTACCGATGCTGACAGGCATGAAGTTTCCGGTATTCAGATCGAAGTGGCATTCAAGCCAATTTTCCGATATTCAGATCGAAGTGGCATTCAGGCCAATTTTCCAATGTTCAGATCGAAGAAGTTTCCGACATTCAGGTCGATGCAACTTGTGGCATTCAGGCCAGTTTCCGGTATTCAGACCAAAGTGGCATTCAGGCCAGTTTCCGATATTCAGATCGAAGTGGCGTTCAGGCCAGTTTTCCGATGTTCAGATCGAAGAAGTTTCTGACATTCAGGTCGACGCAACTTGTGGCATTCAGGCCAGCCTCTTGGTGTTCAAACCGATATTAATAATCTCATATCTTCCGATGTTCAGATCGAAGTCATTTCCAGTATTCAGACTGATGAGCGGCATTCAGGCCATGGTTATTTCTGTGTTACCATTTATTTTGGTATCCAGGTTAACATTCTTTTTCGGTATTCAGACTGACTCTCACCGTACCAGACGGATTCTTCTTTCAAGACCACCTCTTTGCCGATTCTGACAGGCATTGTTACTTCACTTCACTTTAGTGCAAATTTTCGGGCTTTTATTGTATTCAATCCCTTGATACCTAGAAAGTGCGAAAGTCGCTGCTATCTTCTTTTCGGGTCTCCAGTTGATTGAATAGGGGAAGCTATAATACCTCAAAATTTGCCCCCCTCATTCATGCATTCATTTTTAGGTCATTTAACATTTCATATTGCATTTCATCATGTCAATCGGAATTAGATCCAAGAAGCTTGAATATCATCCAAGACACTTTGTGGGTCCTATTTGGGTGATCAGTCAACACATTTTTAGGCCTTTGTGCCTTTCAAACTTAATTTTTGTTAGAAAAAATGCATCCATTTTGAAATTTGTATCACGAACTACGAGGTTTTGATCCCTCATTTTTATGTTGGTACGTAGGCACAAGTCCGAAGATCTTGTCAAACACTAAAATATAATTAATGAATTCCTTTCTCGTCCCCCCA
Organism: Lathyrus oleraceus; assembly: GCF_024323335.1. Classification (NCBI taxonomy): domain Eukaryota; kingdom Viridiplantae; phylum Streptophyta; class Magnoliopsida; order Fabales; family Fabaceae; genus Lathyrus; species Lathyrus oleraceus. The sequence goes on along the minus strand of NC_066584.1, from coordinate 203,216,850 downwards.
TTCTATTTGTTTGTAAACATCACTTTATACCAAGTACATATGCACAAAAAAAGGGCTCCCTAGGAGTACCAAGGACACTTTGGATGCTAACACCTTCCCTCTGTGTAACCAACCCCCTTACCTGTAATCTCTGACATTTTATTAGTTTTGATTTGAAAACTTCTTACTTTTGGGTTTTGTTCGTACTTTTTCCCTTTTCCTTTGGAAACAATAAAAGCGTGGTGGCGACTCTTGTTATTTGATCTCTAGTTTGTCAATAGCTTGACGATCATGAATTTCCCACTACACAAATATAATATCTCTTTGATCTCCATCTTGTGTCAGCTTGTGAACCAATAGTTGTTTGGCTCATACCCAAACACTTAATTCTCCCTATTTTCGGCTATACCATATAATGGCAGACGCTTCCGGCTAGCCCACATATTGGTCAACACCAATTTTAGTCTTGGGTTCAGATTTCTTACCTTGTTAGAGTTCAAATCATACTATCCTTTGGTTTAGACCATACTTTGATCATAACTTCTTTTCATCTCCCACCACTAGTTCTATGAACTATGGAGCTCTGAATTCCTTATTGCACTATAAGGATATGTAGGCCTGAGGGCCCTAATCCTCACATAACACTACATTTATTTCTATTATTTTCCTTTATTCTTTCGCGAGTAATCTTTAGATATCACACCCATTCGAGCAAGGACAATCAAAACGGTTCCCATGGAGTACCATAGATGTTAGGCGTGTTAATACCTTCCCCTTACATAACTGACTTCCTTACCTCACATATCTCTTTCCGCAGGGTTTTATCGATGTTTTCCCTTTACTTTGGGAATAAATAAAGTTTGATGGCGACTATGTTATATGTTCTAGTGTGCGATGCGTTCGGGTATATTTATGCTAGCTTCAGTTGGCGACTCTGTTGGGGAGTCTTTGCTTCGCCAGGTTGCACTTGAGCCTAGTTTTGATTTCTTTCTTCGCTTGCTTAGGGTGTTTATCTTTGCGGTTTCCTCGCTTTATCATTATATTCATTTGCTTTATTTTATGCATATTTATATATGTTGTTGTTGGGTTGGGGTTGATGCTACATGAGTGAAGCTCTATACCCGAGCTTAGTATACACACATGATAGATTCGTGCATAGTCATGTACATCTGTGTTTCGCGTGTTGGGTTGTCACGAGAGCCACACCCAGGCTAGATTCACTTGGAAGTACTTTTGTCCTGCGAGAATTCTCTACGGCAGGGTATTTTCATTTCGAGTCGATGACTCTGAGAGACCTTATAGGACTACCTTTTGAAGACTAGAACCTACGTGTAATACCTCAAAATTTGCCCCCCTCATTCATGCATTCATTTTTAGGTCATTTAACATTTCATATTGCATTTCATCATGTCAATCGGAATTAGATCCAAGAAGCTTGAATATCATCCAAGACACTTTGTGGGTCCTATCTGGGTGATCAGTCAACACAAGGGAATGGCTTGAGATACTTCCAACATGTTCAAATGGGGTCTATTCATCAGTCAAAACGTTAATCTTGAAGGAGCAAAAGTTTGTTCATGAGTTGTCATGCTCGCTAGGCGAGCAGAATGGGTCGCCTAGCGAGTCCCAAGAAAAGCCACCAGAATCACCTACGCTCAAAGGAATTTCTTGAACTTTCATGCTCGCTAGGCGAAGCCCACGCGTTTTGAAAAAAAAATAATAAATAAAATATAACAGAAAAATCTTGGACTTGGACCTCTCTCATTTGAGCCCACAAAGCCACGAAAATCAGGTTATAAATTCTAAAAAAATTCAGTGGAAAAACCCTAGAGAGATTCTAACTAATTCAGAGCAACCTGCAGAGACTGAAGGGAACTCATCTGCAAAGAACCAATTCCCTCTCATATAAACCCTAAGATTGTTCTGCAAAGCCAACGGTGCAATTCAATTTCAATCGATCCTCCCCAATCAGGTATGCCCTATTTCCACTACTTTATACTTTCAACCTGAAATTTCTGAATGTATGAGGTATTATGGGTGAATTTGGAAGAGTGGATATCGTTAGGTTTTGCATGTGGGCACACGTTTTAGTATGTATGCCTTGATGTGTGGATCCTTGCCCCCTGACTCTGAATTTTGATACCCTTTTGATGCATGTGTTTGACAAGAGGTTTAGGCCTCCTACACTTGGTTGCTTTTTGTGAGCTCTTTTTTGTGAATTTTAATGGCATGATTCATGTGGTTACATTTTGATTTAGGGCAACTCTTGATTGCACCCCATCTTGTCACTCTAACCTGTTTGTTGAGTTTTTTGTGAGGGCTCACATGACTCCTGAAAGGGTAGCTTGCTTGGCATTCCACTTTATTTGTGGGATACCATTTGGAGATTTATTCCGATTACCTGTATTGACTTGCTTTCTTTGATGGTGCCAGCTCGAGAGATCTCTGGGTTTCTTATTTCTTTAGCTGTTATTACTTCGGATCTTTATCCGTGTGGTAGACCTCTTGATCCCTTTATCTTTCCCGCATTTTACCACTTTCTTAGCTGGAAGACCTCGATAGGAGGCAATGTTTTCTTTTGTTTGTTTACTTTTGTGCCCAAAGACCTCCAAAAGGAGGCACCAGTGCTAAAGACCTCCACGAAGAGGCAATTGACGGATAAAAGGGATTAGTAATCAATCCCCCGTTATTCAGTGTGTCGTTCTTTATGCTCGCACTACGTGCTGATGCTTCAGAACAAAAGCCCAAGATATTTTGTCCGGTCAGTCAGTGGAGAGGGTTCCACCTTTCTGAATCCCCACTTTTTGTCATGAGCTCACCCTGTCCAGGGTTAAGAGCTATGAGATCTTATCCTCATTACCCTTTTGATCTGCTCACCCTGACGTTCAGTGTCAGTGGTTCAGAGCCCATTTGATTACCTATTCCATGGCTTGTTTGTCGAGGTTGATATGACCCCTCTCGACTAAAGCCCTACCCATGTAGGTTTGAGCCCCCTTGGTGGCATTTTCCTTTATGCATGTTTGTTTTGTATGGTGTGATCGTCTCCCCATAGGACTGCTAGGCTTCGTATAGTCTCTCGTTTGCATGTCAATTAAGGTAGCACTGTTCCTTCGTCTAGGACTTACTTTTTTGCATGAGCATTCCTAAAACCCAAACAAACTCATTGATTTTTCTTCTCCTAAGAACATGTTAACTCCTTCTACTACAGGCGAGTAAGTCTCCAAAGGTCGAGCATCCGGTAGATTGCGTAGTAGCGTCGTTCATCTAAAAAACACAACCCTTAACCCGTAGTTAGCCGAACTACGGTTTGCTCTGATTCTCATTCCAGATGAGATACGTAGGCATAAGACGTGATGTCTTAGCGAGCACACTCCTCTTTATCCCATAGGAAGCCGAGCTACGAAGACTCTGATTCTCATATCCAGATGAGATACGTATGCAGTGGATGCGATATCCGTGCGAGTCATTTTCTTTTGACCCCCTCTTTTAGCAAATAGTACATTAGATAAACCCACACCCTTTAAACAAGAACAACAAAAGTGGATCCCGTAGAGTACTACGGATGCGTAGGGGTGCTAATACCTTCCCTTCGCATAATCGACTCCCGAACCCAAGATTTGGTTGCGAGACCTTGTCTTTTCCTTTCCTTTTTTTCTAGGTTTACTTCGAGCGTTTCCTTTCCCTCCTTTGGGATAAATAACGCACAGTGGCGACTCTTCTGTCATTTCTTTCTCGCCGGTTGTTTTTTCGCATCTCCTTTTTCAGGTTGCGACACTACCTATGTGGGGGATATGAGTTTTTCTGCAGGAAACCATAGACTCTACATAACTTATTCTCATGGACGCCGGACCTTTGATCCAGCATCAGGCAGTATACAAAGATTATCCAAATTATTTATGTTGTTAACCTATGTTATTGCATACCATAATTGCATTGTTGTATATATGTCAGAGCTTTGAACTGAGTTTTTGTACCATTAAGGCTTTGAATTTATGGATGTGGCATAATTATTTGCATCTCATCCACTCATTCATTTACATTTCATGCATGTTAACCAGAAAACTCACCTTATCCACTCCTCCATAAAAAAGACAATGATTCGCTGACACCGATCATCGAAGAATCATGGAAAAGGGTAAGAGCATTGATAGAGATGACTTGGTCTTGGGGTTATTCTTGGATAGCATGGCAACAGACTGCATAAATCAAGTTGTAATTAGTGAGAAAACTGAGGCCAGTCTAAAGAAAGGTCACAAATAAAAGGTGGTTGCAGGCATTCTGCCACTTCCTCCTCAAGAACAGCATTTACTGCCACATCAGAGACCTGCTCAAAGCATCCAGAAACTAAAGCAGAAGCAAATTAGCCAAAAGAACAACTATCGGGAAAGGAGACGTCCTCGCAATTATCCAATTCCTATTACTTATGCACATATGCTACCTATATTGGTTAACACTGGGGAAGTTGTGCCTAAATTGATCCAACATACTAGGTTCCCCTATCATCCCAAGCATGATCCTAATGCCACATGTGGATATCATGTCGGACACGTAGGGAATTATATTGAGAGTTGTGATCCTTTTAAGTCCAAAGTTCAAGATCTCATTAATTAGAAGTTGTTGTGCTTTGCACCAGTGATTGCTGAGGCGCCTATTGAGAATGGGTTTGAATACAAGGGTTCTACGATTCATGTGCAAGTTCCTCCACCTGTGGTTCAACCTGCTATGCAGTATCCAAATCAAGGATACCACTCTAGAATGTTGTTGGCCTATCATAGGGAATTGTCTTCTACTATTGCTTCACCCCAGTACACCTATACCGGGGCATCATATGTCCCATTTGGAGTTCATTATGCCAGACTTGTCATCAGATGGGAAATCCTGGCTTAGGCCATTCTGCTTAGATGTTCCCACCAACGGCTACTCCTCATATTCATTCTCAGTTGCAAATACCTTTGGTACCCATGCCATGCTAATCATTCCCACATGGTGTTACGTCCCAATATCAGCAGCCTCCTCTGGCTCAAATTCTAAAAAGTCAGCAAATTATGCCACATAACCATCAAGGGCGGGGGCAGACCAAACATTATGAAAATAAGCGTCCTCAACATGATCTAATCCCCATGAAATATGCTTAGTTGCTACCTTACCTGGTCCAGCAAGGACTCATTGTGACAAAGGAGATTCCACCTGCCACTTTCTCGTATCATGCAAAGCACAATCCTAATGCCTCGTGGGCCTATCATGCCGGGCATATAGGCCATTCTACCGAGGATTGTTGGCCTCTCAAATCCAGGGTACAAGAGCTGATTGATCAAAAGATCTTGTCCTTCTCTGGTGAAGGGCCCAATGTCAAGATTGAGGAGGGTGAGTGCAGTCATTGATGAAGAATGCTCAGAATTTAGGTTGCATCTACAGAAGAATAATTGGGCCAATCACGCCAGCAATCATGTTGTCTTTCAATCTTTTCATTTCTAATATTTTTGTGTTTGTCAATGTATTGTTCAATTGTGAACTTGTTTGTTTTTTAATAATGATCATAATGAAATAAATGTGCATGTTTTGATTAAATCCATTCGTGTTCACTCATATTTTTTCTATCAATATCAAAATGTTGCTCAAGCAAAATCAAAAGAGAACGATGCAATAAAAATGCGCAAGATTACTACTTGTATGCTTTTCAATAAAACCATGCTGATAATGTAAGGCATTGTTAAAATACCTAAACACCAGAGATATAAATAAGTTAATCCCTAGTCAACCCCTTTAGGCCTTGAAGTAGGAGTTTCTTTCTTTACACATAAAACCCTCATGTTTAACCAGGGGCAGGGTAGTCTTCAGTTAGTTTGACCTTGCATTCAAAATTCAAAAGGAGAATATCTCATCAAGTGATCAATCATATTTTATCCCTCTCAAGAGGATGGAATCACAAACTCATAATGGTTATCCCTTACCCACAAAAGGAGTGAGATAGTCACGAACCTTGCAACAAATCAAACAAGTAGGATATCACAGGATTTGCTCCGATACAAAAAATGAAAAAAAAATCAATCAAAAGTACGCTAAGTCAAAAAAAAATTGAAAACAGGATTGACTTAGGCAAAAGTTAGGGCATCCTAGTGGACTGTGAATCCCAAAGGATCAGTCCAGGAAAAATAAAAGGAAGTAAAGCAAAAGAACAAGAGGATCAACAAAAAAAATCCCCAGCAAGAGCAAATCTTTGTGACTACAAACAAAAGCAGAAAACTGGACGTAGGACTAGAGAATATCACTGAGAATGGGTGGGTTATAATAGGTTTTGAGCCTTATATCCTTTCTTTATGAAACCGTGAATCAGGCCACATTACAACCCTCAAAAGACCTAATTGAAGCAGGGTTTATTTCGAAAGCATACTATGGTAAGATCGCGTCAAAGTTGACTCTTAAAGATTTGCTTGTCATGTATCGATATTGATATGGCATTCTAATCAGTGATTCGTTTACTATATGTCATAATCTTAGTGAACACACTTGAGTTTCAAAATTGCATGAGCATGACATTATAATTATCATTTTCAAAATGAGCATTTTTACTTGCAAACAGTCACTTGACATCAAGAAAGCTTACATAATGGGAAGGTTGAACATTAATTATGGGTATTCCATGGCTCAAATCTCTTCAAGAGTCAATCAATCTAGGGAAACCACATCGAGATTCTACTAATCTCTCTGAATTAGCCGGCTAGGGGCAAAGTCACTTCAAGGCTCGTCTTGGGGCATGTCATCTCAAGAGCACGAGAAGTCAATCATTCACAGGATGGCTAATCAAGAAAACATTGTTTCAAGACGTTGGGGCAATCCAGTTGGAAGTAATCAGATGATGAGACTGCTTCAGAGCTCATGCCTGGGGAAATTAGTGCAGATACCCAGTATATGGGGGCAGAGGAAGTCTACACAGGTACAATCTCTCTCCATGGTCCATACATAATCCAGAGGTGTTACAACAACTGTTGAGTTTGAAGTAGGTGTCGGAGAATCACGTCTACATGATGACACTATCCTAGCCCAAAATTCCCACCTCACTCTATATAAGCATCTGGCAACCATTGCATAAATCACGTAGTTTCACTCATGCATATCATTCATATAACATATTATGAAACCTTGCAAACGAGAAAAGCCCAAAGTCCGGTTTTATTGGCCTACCTAAAGCCCAATTTTTGCTTGACAAATCACAAAACTCAACTTTACTTGCATCAGGCATAGTAATCTTCATTGCATTAACATTGCATCTCTAAAAATGTGTGGCATATTCATCAAGATAGAATACTACGCAAAAATATATGTATATTAAATCATACATCACATATGGCATACATATCATGCTTCCCTTTGTGATTGGGGTGTTTCCCCATAAAACTTTTAAGCCAATTCCGGCAGACAAACCTACAAAAGTAAAACTTCCATCTCACCATTCCACGGAACCGTTCTCAACGGGAAAATTTTCGGATACTTTGGTATTTAATCCTCTTCTACCTCGAACATCTGAAAAGCTCTTGCTATTCGTGCATTCAGGTTTAAGAAGATTAAATAGGGGCAACTGGCATACCCTAAAGTTTGCCCTCCCATTTTCATCTGACCTATGAATTAAGATTCATCTATACCCACTCATACCTCATTCATGTGCATCATTCATTCATGATTAACACTTCCTAGCAAGCATTATAGGTTCAAGGTATATGGTTGATGAAAATAAGGGTTTTTCTTGAAGATTGTGTTTTTCCTCATCATATGGATTGAAACCTGAATTGCTTGGTTCTTTGGGACCTTGACTCTTGAAATCTATCAGGACATTCATCTGGGCATCCCAACCCTAATTCATGGCTTTGCTCTTATGAGATCTTGTGTGCATTGACTTGACTTTTGAACCATAATTGTGGGCCCATGATCTGAGGTGGAGCTGGTGGAGCTTTGTGTTGTGTTTGAAACCCTAATCAGGGATAGTTGGTGTGCCATGTTAGTTAACTTTTGGATTGGGGATTCACCAAAACCCTAGTTGCTATGAGCTTGAGGTTTTGGAGGTGGTATCTTGGTGTCCATTTCACACCAAACCCTAGTTTATGATCAGGAAAACTTGTGAACCTTGGGGCTTGCTTTGAGGGAGGGGAAACCCTAGTTGTGGTTCATGGCATTGGTACACTACTGATGTTGATTATTACTTTGTTTGAAACTCTTGGTTATTGCTTCGCACTTGGATCTTTGACCTAGCTAAAACCCTAATGCATGTCTTGCATTTCATTCATATTCATGTTCTCATGGCTCATTTGATCAAAGTTTCATTTCATCCATATTCCATTCATAGTTCTCTTGATCTCACAAGGGCCTTGACAAGTCCTGGTCTCATGTTCTATGGATGTGTAAATATTCATACAAGTGTGTAAGACCCCAATTTTGGCCCTAAGATCCCTCATGGCCCATAACATATCATATCATGGCCTCAAGGATCATTGCATGCCCTAGTTTCCCTCCTAGTGGGTAGGTTGCCTTGTGAGTTGGTTCTTGATCACCAAGCATGTTTTGCATTTGTATATCTTTGCCTTTCATATGTTTATTAACCAAAAAGTACAAAAATATTGTCAGTCTAACCTTGTTGCTTGCAGTTGAAGCAATCATCAGCAATTAGGTCAAAATCAGTCAAAGTCAGTCATTGCAGTGGATGGTGGCCATTCTTGCAGAATTTGGGCACCATGATCAATAATCAAGAGTTCATATGACTTGGGACATCATTTGGAATCAAGGTCTCAAGGAATTAGGGTTTGGAATTCATCAGAAGTGGTTCAATCATGCAAAACCTTAGAAAAGTCAACAGAAAGTCAAACTTGGTCAACTGTGGATTTAATCAGGGATTTGATGATGGGATTTGGTCTGAGAGGTCTCATTCATGCCTATACAAGCCTCATATATCATGTTAAACCTCATCATGGAAGAATTTGAAGTCAAACAGAAAATTTCCAGAAATAGAAAGTGGACCTGTAATTTTAACTGCCAAAAATGGAAACTTCTTGATCTTAAACTTACATCATGATACAAGCTTCAAATGAATTTTTGCCCAACATGAAAGTTGAAGATCTTGTTCTCCCATTTCCAAAAAGTCCAAGAAATCTCAATTCCCATGTATGGTTGGCAAGATATGATCAATTCATTTTCACAATTTCATGAACTTCAAAAGGCCATATCTCTCAAACCACTTGGCCAATTTTGGTGGGGTTTTTTCCTACAAGCTCTATTTGTTCCCCTCTTTCCAAAAATGCATTCATCTTTCACCAAAACCTCACCATGCAAAATGCCATTTTTGGACTTGACTTTATTAATTTCAAGTGTGTGCAAAAGTTGACTTTTTGATTTAGCAAATTTTAAGCAATTTGGCCATTTGGGATTTGTTTTAATTGATATTTGAAACTTGCTTGAGGCCCAATTCGTGCAGACCATATACCTCCATGTGCACATTGGTTCAAATTAGCAAAAATGCAAATTGGCTTCATTTAAGTTAACTTTGATTAGTACTTTCATTAACAATGTTAAACAGCAAATATAAAGGAAATTTTCTGTCATTCTAAACCTAGCTAGCAGCCTCCCTAGATCAGAAAAACCTCATTCTCTCTCAATTTGCATTTTCACCATATTGCATTTTCTGGCCAAAACCTTCAAAACACTCGAGCAACTCTTGTTGGTTTCTTCATCTAGCCATCATTTGGAGCTCTTTTGAAGCAGCAAATCCCAACTGTGCAGCACCTTTCATGTTCTGTTTTCTCCATGGACCAACAATGGTGAAGTCGGATTTGGACACTCCCAAGCCTTGCTGAGCTCGATTTCTTCAAGAATCCTTCATTTCCAACCATCAGCTTCACCTGTCCGAGCCAACATCATCAAAATAACAACTGCTTCCTCCATTTCTTCAAAAACAAGTAAAGTTTCGACCACCTTCTTTCTCTAATCCATGCTATGTTTATGGTAGATTATTCATTGCTGAGTCCATTGCAACTTGTCTCACTTAAAATGGTTGTGTCATGCATGAGAAATCTGGATTTTCATTTGTATGATCAAATATGTTTTCAGTCGATTTGCTTTGATGATGATGATTTCATGAAAACCATGTTTGGATTATGCTTGTGCTTGGTTTGCTGAATCGATTGATATGCTTGCTGTCGATTTCTGGGCATGATTGTATTCCACGATTGTTGGAGAAGATGAGTGTGTAGTGTTACTGTAGCAAACCCTAGCCATTTTTCCAGAAAACTTGTTTTCACGTGTATCAGCTTGCTTTGTTACTGTTTCATTGGTGATGGCCAATCAGAACATTTCGTTCTGCCTCCCTTAAGCGCACCGTTTTGATTAATGACAACTTATTTACCAGCGTGCCATCGGTCAACTTGTTTGACTCACTAAACCATGTTACTTTGTTCATGTTTTTCCAAATTGATTGCTTAACTTCCAAAATTCACAATTCACTCATTTCACATCCAAAAATCATGGAATTTTTTGCATCATGTTCATGAGAATGTCTACTATTTTATCATGATTTTTGCTGAATTTTTGGTCGGCTGGATTTTAAATGGTATTAGGTTTCTTGACATGTATGCACATTTTACACCTTTTGCCATTTCTTTTGTGAAATTGTGATGATGCATCCAATGACCCTGAATATTTTTGTGGTTAATCTACACTCATTCATGTTTGTTTTGATGTAGAGTTCTTGAATTTATCATATGTGGTTTGTGATATATGAATTTTTGAAGTAGGGTGTGACAATTTGTGTCACACCAATGATATGCAATTTCATGATTTTTGTTGACATGCTTCCTGACCTTCAATTAATGTGAAATTTTGTATGATCCATCTCTTATATGTCTAGTTGATGTATGATTTTTCTGGGAATTAATTATGCCATTTCCTAATTGTTTGAGATTTTTCTTCCCTGCCTAGTCAAATGTTGACTTTGTGTGACATATCTTGCCAAATCCTTTGTGAAATTCTCATATCTTATTGGATGATCATGAAATTTTACATGTGCATACTGGACATCTTGAGCTTTGCATTGGTGTTGATCCCATTCATTTCTCATCTGTTTTCATTTAGTTATGATTTTTTGAAGTTGATACATGTTTGTTTGACTTCTTTGTGCATACTTGAAATTGTTTTGACTTCCTGATTTTAATTGACCATCTTCCCATGATCCAATTGAGCTGAAATTTTATATGCATGCTATGTTATGGATTGTGATTGACCCTGAATTATTTGATAATTTTTGGAATTGACTATGTTTGGTTTTGAGCTAAGTCTTGCTGTTGACTTCATTGAGCATATTCAAATTTTCTTTGACTTCATGATTTTCATTGACTGCCTTCCACTTGGCCAATTGTGATGAAATTTTACATGCTTACCATGCTAGGTGTTAGGATTGGTCATGAATTATTTGGTGATTTTTGAAAACGTTTGAGTTGACTTTTGAGCCAAGTATTTCTGTTGACTTCTATGTGCACCAATTTGCCATGCTTTGCCTTCCTTTGCTTATGAAATCATGATGATGAATGATATGCATGTGGGACCAATTGAGTTTGCTTCTTGATTGTTTAAACTTGATTTTGGTTGACTATCCCTTGCTGTTTTGACTTTCTCATCTCATTTTGACCCTAGGCTTGTCCTAGTGGTCCTGTTGCTTATGTTTGAGCTCATTGTTTCAGGTTAAGCACAAATGCTTCAAAGAGAACAATCCAATTTGTTTGAGCTTGATTGTTTATCATGAGCTAACCTTTGTTTTGTAGGTTGCTTGGCTCATAAGCCTTTTGCCTTGTGCTTTGCACATTTGTCTATCTGTTTGACTGTTGACTTCTGTTTCCTTTTGCTTTGACTGTTGAACTGTGTACTGATTTGTTTGACTATTTCAGGTACCATTAGTTGCTTAAGTTCTTTGAACTTGCTTTGCTTTGCTATTTAGCAATTTGCTTTGAGGTATAATCCCTCTTTCTTCATGTAGTCTGGAGACCCGGCCTGTTATTTGGCCGGGCAAACTGTCTGAAGTCCTCCTTAAGAGGCAATGCTTGTGTGTGTTTAATTTTGTCCCAAGCAGGAAAAGTCCTTCAAATAAGGCAATTGGTAGATCAAAGGGATAAGCAACCTATCCCCTACTATTCTGTGAGTCTTCTCCTTGCTCCCATTACATGGTTGTAGCATTGAGATCAAAACCCAAGATCAATCGAGTCAATAATATGTGGAGAGAGTTCCTACTTTCTGAACTCCCACACCTTCTGATATTTAAATGCTCTCCCTGATCAGGGATAAGAGCAATGAGGCACACCCCTCATCTCCTTTCATCTGCTTCACCTTAGCCTCTCAATGGCAAGGTTAAGAGCAAACTTTTGACCCTATTCCAGTTGGCCTCAGTGCCTAACCCTTTGCGTGAGCCTCCTTGTTTGGTTATAGTGTGTGCTTATTGACTTCATTGGATTGATTGTTTATCTCATATGCACATGCTTGCTTGTATGCTGTATGCATTTATCATCATTAATTGCTCATCAATACATAATCATCTCATTTGTCTTTGTGACATTATCATTGTTGTTTGCCCATTGAGGACAATTGTAAGACCATTCATTGGCCATTGCTCCTATGATATGGAAGTGAGTATAAGACCATCACCTTGGCCACTCATCTTATCTTTGCTTGATGCATTTGATTGTATGTGAGGTTGCAATTGTAAGTCCCTATAAGTTGGCATTTGCTTTCCTATGATCACATGCTGCTTTGTTTGTTTGTATGTGAGGATACAACTGTAAGTCCCTGCAAGTTGGCATTTGTATTCCTAGGACCATACTGTGGAGGTTAGAGTAAGCCCAGACAGATTGGCATCTGACATCCATGTTTGCTTTTCTTTGTTTATGTGAGGATGCAACTGTAAGTCCCTGTAAGTTGGCATTTGCTTTCCTATGATCATATGTTGAATATTGGTATAAGTCCAGACAGATTGGCATCCGGTATCCAAGTTCCATTTCTGTTTTAGGAGACTGGTGTAAATCCATCTATTGGTATCCGGTATCCACCTTTTATTTCTTTGTTTGAGGAGATTAGTGTAAGACCATTGAGTGGCATCTGATATCCAGTTTTATTTTAGGAGATTGGTATAAGCCCAGTGATTGGCATCCGATATCCGCTTTTGTTGACTTTCTTGTTTGTTTGTTATTATCCATTGTCCATTCCAAAGGACACACTTGAATCATCTCCTATATGATTTCAAGAAGTGAACCTTCTAAGAAGTTTTACAATCCATCCTCATCCATTCACCCCCATTATGTCCTAAACCTTTTCACACATTGTTTTCGAACTTGACATAGATATTGTGCAAACATCTTCATGTTTTTTTTTCAAACCAAAAACCTGGACCCCAAGTCCTTGACTTTTTTCAAACTCATTTTCATAACACTTCTTTTGAATCAATCTTAATCATACTTTGACTTCACTTTCATAATCACAATCAATTAACTTCACTCATTCACTTGTTTTGGCTTTGTCCATTGTTAATCTTTTCATGCATTAGCCATAGGTTTCAATTATCTTTGTGGTTGATGTAAATCTTGCCTATCCTTAGTGAGTCGACTGTAAGACTTCCGTACTGAAAACAGGGCTAACCCCTCTAGTACGTCGAAGCTATCCTCGCATGGTGGATGTTGGTTTTGGTCGAGTGTTCTCCCATTGATAATGAAAAGCCTCAGTGCTTGTGTTTAAAATTGAATCCACCAACTTTTGGAAATCTTTTAGCCGAACTACGGCGTTTTGATCCTTACCTTTGATGGAAGGTACGTAGGCAGCGGGTTCATCCGTTCAAACCCAATAAAAATTGTATATTCTTTTCTCATCATCCCAATCATGTTTGCACAATATTTATGTCATAACAAATAACAATTTAATACAACAAGTGTGAAAAGGGCTCCCTAGGAGTACCTAGGACGTAGTGGATGCCTAACACCTTCCCATTGCGTAATTTACCCCTTACCCAGACTCTCTGATCTTTTTATTAGTTTTCTACGTGTAAAACTTCTTAGGCTTTTGTTCGCTTTTTAGCCAGTCCTTTGGATAAATAAAAGTGCGGTGGCGACTCGAAAATTCATTGTATCCCTTGCTTATGATTTAATCGATAGATCATATAGCGACGAATACACCGCTACAGAAAAAGTGGCGACTCTGCTGGGGACAACTCGATCCTTGGTGGTATTGCCTACTTTTCACCCTTGTTGTGCTATATTATTATTTGTTATATGACATATTTTTGTACAATTTGGGATCACTGTATTGATTGTAATGATTGAATTGCTTGATATACAATTGCTGTGTGCTTTGGTGATCTGTGAGATGAGTTCTATACCCGAACTCGAGTGCACTCTAGGATAGGAGAATGGCATAGTCTTGTTGACTGGTGTGGAGTATTCCTTAGCCAGTTGACTTGCGAGTCCATTCACTTGGTGGAGGTCATGTTGAACTAATAATGTCACACAAGTTATTTGTGGTTAGGCATTATTCTTTCAATCATGTTCCGCAGAAGCCAAGGACCTTAGTTTACCAAACCCCTCTTGGCCTATTTTTTAGGACCGTAGTGCGGAGGTCGTTCAGATGTCAGTTCTGATACGATTGTCACGCGATTCTACACTCATAAGAGTTTCTCTTGAGAATATTCTTGGAATACGAGTATTCGTTCCTCCGATAATATTCGAAAGATGGAACGATGATTATGGGAACCTCTGATAGAACATGTCTGGCAGGTTTAAACCCTAGTACACTCCCTTTGGGTGGTTCTTAACCGAGACTCCATGCTCGTGACTCTCAACAAACCCATGATTCGTGGTTGAGTCGTTCAAACATTGTTAATATCAATGGATCCCGGAGCAGGGGTAAAACCTAAAATCCACCAAAGCGGCTGGTTGATATTAAGGATGTTTGAGCTGGTTCATGTACCGTTAATATCAATGGAACTTGGGTGTCGATAAGGTGAAAACCTAAATCCACCAAAATGGATGATTGATATTAGGGATACAATGAGCTTTCCCACGACCTTTGTTTGGCGTGCTTTGCTTGATCCTTGAGTGTGTTTGTTGCATTCATGCATTCATCTGCATCCATATCATCAGAAAAAAGAAAATTTTCAAGGAACTCAAAGGAGTTTATTTGCAAAAAATTTCAAACATGAAAAAACCGGGAAAAAATTTTCACCTGATATATCTGATGAGATATTCTCATATATGATCAAAATGCTTAAATATTTCAAAGTTTGCAAATAAAACCTTCGAGTTTCTTTGAAATAAAAAACAAAGCATATGCACAAACACTTCATGCATCATTTGCATAAGCGGGTGTTTTATTCCGGTCTTCCGTCCTGTGGCCTGACCCTGCGATCTTCATTTATTTTGAAGACGCACTTTGCCGGTATTATACCAGAGCCAACTCTGCCAGATTGATGGATCATCCTGAGCAAGAGAATTATGAACTCGAGGAGGATTTTGCCAGACTTAGCGCTGTTGATGGATTTATTCCTGGTTAACCAATTCCGGGCTGGCATTGGCTACTGTTCTGGGGCATGTAATGAGAAAGGCTTGTTCACAAGTGGAGGATTCATCCATGATGATCAACTTGAAGGAGAAGCTGCTGCTATCTTGGAAGAGGATGCAGAGGACCTGAACAATTTCATCATTCCTGGTGGTGTCTGCCACAATTGGGTCGCTGTAGATGTTCCTACAGTCATCCATAGATCAGCGTGATTTGTTCACTTTGTTTAAAACCCTTCTCCCATGCCAAAAGGAGAAAGTGATGACATTGTTGGCAGCATTTAATACAATGATGTTTTCATTCAATTAATGCATTGTCAAACATTTGTTTTTCCATTTGTTTTCACTTTTTGCTTTTTGCATGAAATCAGTGATCACAAAAAACCCTGAAAAACAAAAACATCTTTTTCATCTGCATAAACGATTTGCTTGTTTAAATATCAAAAGCTTTTCATTATCCAGAATCATTATGCAAGGATTTCTAAACCCATTGAACATAATGATCCAACGCCATCTCCCAATCTTGAAGTCCTTGTATCTGAGGCAGAGGAAGATGATGTTGAAGGGGATTCCTGATGAGATTACCCGTCTCCTTGAGCACACAAAGAAGCTCATTTAGCTGTATCATGAGAATCAGCTAAACAGTCAAACTGGGGCATTGCAAATGCAATCAATCAAAAAAAAAAAATAAATAAAAAAAAAAAATAAAGAAGAAAAAGAGGGTAAAAAGAAAAAAAAAAGATGAAAAATCAAAAATCAGGAAAAAAATTTTCAAAATTTTTCCAAGGGAAAAAAAGAAATTATACCCTCAAGTCCCTAGTTGACTGACGCTGAATGGATTCAGAGTCGTTACGACCAACTGAATTTGATTGAAGAGAAGCGCTTAACTGCCATGTGTCATGGTCAGTTATACCAGCAAAGAATGAAGAAAGCATTCGATAAGAAGGTCAAGCCTCGTGTGTTCCGAGAAGGTGACCTCGTGCTCAAGAAAGTTTTGTCTTTCGCGCCCGATTCCAGGGGCAAGTGGACTCCAAACTACGAGGGTCCATATGTTGTTAAGAGAGCCTTTTCAGGCGGTGCTTTGATGCTTACAACAATGGATGGGGAGGATTTCACTCGTCCTGTGAATTCAGATGCAGTCAAGAGATACTTTGCCTAGAAAAAAAGTATATGCAAAAAAAAAAAAACAGAATAGATCGCTAAGTTGAAAACCCGAAAGGGCGGCTTAGGCAAAAATGAGTGTCTCGGTGGAGAACCCGCAAGGGTAATCTAGGCAAAAATTAGAGACTTGAAAAAAGAGAATATTTGCATCCCGCTAGATTGAGTACCTCATCCTGGGGCAATCTAGGCAAAAATTAGGGATTTGGCAAGTGACTGCATCCTGACAAGACTTTCTGTTCGTCAGTCGTCATTTCGTCAGAAGATTCTCGATTCGTCGTCAACTGAAGCTTCGGATACATCGAGATTCAAATTGGTAGAGAAAGGATCATTATGTTCAATGTAGCCCTCTTCCAATATATATCACTGATTTCAAATTTGTACAAATCTATGGAGTCTTGCCATTTGCAGACTACCATTCCATCAAATCAATTTGAGCTTTTTATCCAATTATTTGCACTCTTATTTGTTTCAATCCAACAAATGTTTTGCATGTTTTAAATTGATAAAATGTCATTGTTTTAAACAAAACAAATCTTTTCAAAATCATTTTTCAAACAAAGTGAACATTCACAAGATTGAAAGGATACTCAAGAATATCTCAGTGCTCTCCCGAGGGTGGCATGATTCCCAACAGGTAAGACATTCGTTCATATTCCTGGTTTGGTGATATCTCCTTTCTTCAGATCTTTGTTGGGGTGGTTCCTCAAACAAAGTTGTTGTTGGGGTTGTTCCCCAGTATAGTCGCAAGCAGAGTGTTGTTGAAGACTTCGTTCTTCTCCAGCAACAGTTTTCCCCTAGCATGGGTGTTTCTTGTAGAAGTTTCGGCGGTTGATTGATTTGTCATCTTGGTGCCCCGTCATTTTCTCCAGTGGGTCGATTGCCCCAGACTTTATTTGTCTCCTCAGTACAGTCATGAGCAGGGCTGTTATTGATATCCCCATCGGATTTGCGAGCAGAGTTGTTGTCACTCTTCCCAGTGCAGTTGCCAGCAGAATTGTCTGTTTCCTCAGCACGATCGCTTTCTTTTTTAAAGACTCGGTAAGTCAGCGGTTTGATACCCGGTACTTTACCTTTTCCCCGGCGAAGTCGTCTGCGGAATTGTTGCTATCTCTCCATCAGAGTGTTGTTTCTCTTCAGCAGAGCAGGATTTATTTTCCTACTCGATGTTTGTTTGGGTTGACATCCCAGTATTGCATCCATCTTTTCCTCAGCGTAGCCTGCAGAGCGTTTGTTGTGGCAGTTTTGCCTGTTGAATACTCCTTCAATCCCCAATATAGTCGGATGATGGCTTTGGCCTCCAGTGAACGGATTGATCTCCTGACTGCTTGTGATCCCCAGTAGAGTGGCTTATATTGCAGAATCTACTTGTTGTGATCAGTTTGCTATGTGTATTCTCCCCAAGTAGAGTGGTTTGTTGCAGAATCTACTTGTTTGATCTGTCCTCCCTCAGTGGTTTGTTCCCCAAGTGAGTAGCCGACAGTTTTCCCCAGTAGAGTTGCTTACGCAGTTAGATTCTACTTGGATGATTCATTCTCCCTCAGTGGTGTAAGACCCCAATTTTGGGCCCTAAGATCCCTCATGGCCCATATCATTCATATCATAACCTCAAGGATCATTGTATGCCTTTGCTTTCCTCTTAGTGGGTAGATTGCCTTGTAGGTTTGTTTCTTGATCACCAAGCATACTTTGCATTTGTATATCTTTCATATGTTTATCATTCAAAAAGTACAAAAATATTGTCAGTCTAACCTTGTTGCTTGCAGTTGAAGCAATCATCAGCAATTAGGTCAAAATCAGTCATTGGTCAGTCAAAGCAATGGATGATGGCCATTCTTGTGGAATTTGGACATCATGATCAATAATCAAAAGATTCATACAACTTGAGACATCACTTGAAATCAAGTTCTCAAGGAATTAGGGTTTGGAATTCATCAGAAGAGGTTCAATCATTCAAAACCCTAGAAAAGTCAACAGACAGTCAAACTTGGTCAACTGTTGATTTAATCAAGATTTGATGGATAGAATTGATTTGAAGGAGTTCATTCATGCTTGTATAAGCCTCATCTATCATGTCAAGCCTCATCATGGAAGAAAATCAAGCCAATCAGAAATTTTCCAGAAATAGAAAGTGGACCTGTAATTTCAACTGCCAAAAATGGAAACTTCTTGATCTTAAACTTACATCATGATACAAGCTCCAAATGAATTTTTGCCCAACATGAAAGTTGAAGATCTTGTCTTCCCATTTTCAAAAAGTCCTAGAACATCAAAATCCCATGTGTGGTTGTCAAGATATGATCAAATCATTTTCACCAATTTTTGAACTTCAACAAGCCATATCTCTCAAACCATAAGGCCAAATTTGGTGGGGTTTTTTCCTACACACCACATTTTTCATCCTCTTTCCAAAAATATATATTTCATGACCTAAAACCTTACCATTCAAAATGGCATTTTTGGACCTTTTGCATTTAAATTCAAAGTTTGACCAAACTTTGACTTTTTGAGTTTTTGACTTTTTCTTGATTTGGTCAATTGGGAAATGCTTTAAACCATATTTGAAACTTGCTCAAAGCTTAAAACCATCATCATACCACCATTTTCCCATCATCTTGAATCAAAATGCAAAATGAACAAAATTGGCAATTGGCTTCATTTGAACAAAATCAGTACAGCAGTACATGTACCACCAAAAACAGCAACATGTGGTCCTCCTTGGCAGCTGTAGCAGGCCCAATTCGCAGCAGACAAACACCTCCCATTTTCCACTTTGTGCATAGTTAGCAATTTTGGCAAATGGAGCTCATTAAGCTAATCCAGATTATCATTCTCTAAACCAACTTTAAACAGCCACATATAAGGACATTTTCTGACATTGCAAAACCCTAGACAAGCAGCCACACACAGAAAAAACCTCTCACACTCTCATCTTGCATTTTTGCCATAAGAACTTTTCTGGCCAAATCCTTCAAACACTCGAGCAATCCTTGGTTCAGCAATCATCCAAGCTGTGTTTGGAGACCATAGCAAGCCTTGTGTTCTTGCTGCAACAGCATTTTCCTCATCTGTTTTCAAAGCACACAATAATGGCAGTTGGAGCTACCGAGTTTTCCAAGCATTTTTGAACCTACCTTCTTCAAGTATTCAGCATTGCAAAGCACGAGGGTCATCTTTTCAAGTATAGCAACCTCAGAATACACTGTTTCATCCATTTCTTCATAAACAAGTAAGTAATTCGACTCCCTCCTTTTACCATGACCTGATATGTGTTAGATAGCTTGTTGTATGCTGATTCCAATGAGTGCTAGTTTGCTCAAAATGGTGAACTATGCTGTCTTAGAACTTGATTTTCATTTTTGTGTATAAATGCATTTTGGTTCGATTTGTTTTGTTTGCAATGGTTTAGTGAAAAGTGATGATATATTCTTGTTGCTTAAAGTTTGTTAATGCTATTGGTATGCTCATACTTAATTTCTGAGCACATTGTTTTTTTTTCGAGCTTATGATGATGAATATATGCAGTTATGCTCAAACCCTAGAATTATGCCTAGATTTCCCATGTTTGTGTTGGTTTGGTTGTTAGCTGATATTACTTAGTGATGAGGTTACATTGCTTTGTTTTATGGTTGATGCTTTGATGATGATAAACATGAATGTGCTGCCATACTGTGCTATGCTGCTGTTTTGCTATTTTTTTTAGGCTGCCAAGAAATCCTCATGAAATAGGTTGTGTGTGTTAGTGTCATGATGCTACATAAGTGCTAGTGCTATTGTCATTGTGTGTTGTTTTGATGTTGTTGAACCATGCTTGCTTTAGCCTGTTGTCTATGTGCTGTTGTTGGATTAATTAGCTGCTTGATGAATGATGCTGTTATTTGAACCATGAACCATGGCTAGAAACTCCCATGATTGTGTGTTTGCTGTTTGATGCTGTTTGGATGTTGGCTGAATTTGTTTGAAGATACCATGAGCCATACTGTCAAACCATGCTGCATTTTTTGAAATCCCATGAGCATAGCCCTTGCTGTTGTTTTAAAACCAATACCATGCTGATTGTTTACAGCTGCCATGTTAATTATGCTATGCTTGGTCTGGTTTTGGTTCATTGAATG
The DNA here is from genome assembly GCF_024323335.1 of Lathyrus oleraceus. NCBI lineage: Eukaryota > Viridiplantae > Streptophyta > Magnoliopsida > Fabales > Fabaceae > Lathyrus > Lathyrus oleraceus. The sequence continues at coordinate 203,196,032 of NC_066584.1, read as the reverse complement.
ATGAATGCTTTATGCTGCTGTTATTGGTATATGCTGCTGTTCATGGAACCTAACATATTTTCCCAAAAAATCCATATGGTTTGTGCTGATTGGATGTCACATGATGCTGTTAATGCCCTACTGTTGTGTATGAATCATAAACCTGCCAGAATTCTGCTTGAATTGATGATGTTGGTTTGTTATGTTTTGGTTGTATGAAGGATTTTGTTAACATGCTGCTATCTGTTTGCTTGGTCAATTGATGATGTGCTTGATGTTCTCCAATACCATGTTATTGTATGACTTTGTTTGAAGATTGTTTTTATGATGATAAACACATACATGTTGCTGTTGAAGCTCTAGAGTCATTTCCCATATTGTCTTGTTGATGCTGTTAGCCATGCTGCAAATGGATGATTTTTGATGTGTGAATTTCAAACCATGCTGTCATGCCATGCTGCTGTTATGCTACTACCATGCTGTGCTGTTGTTTGATGATTACATGTGGATGGTGAATATGCCAATGCTGCTGTTTGAATTTTCCTGAACATTGCTCATAAAAAAACTACATGATTTGTACTTGTTGTGTTTGGTTTACTGTGTTTTGATGTTGCATAATTGAGAGTGGCCATGCTGTTACATGATTGCTTGGTGTTGTATGGTCGTGCTTGCTAATTATGATATGCTTGTGTGTTTGGTTCGATGATGATGCTGTTTGCCAAGCCATGCTGTCTGCTGGATGTTGTTTGTCCATGATCGTTGCTTAACATGCCATGATTATTTGTGGATGATGATGAAACATGATAATGATGTTTGTTGCTGCTGTTATTTAAACCAATCACCTTGTCCATAATTATACCATGCTGTTGTTTATTTGGTTGGTTGATAAATGATGATGAACGTGTGATTAGTGATGAACCGTGTTGCTATTGCTGCTATACCATGCTGCTGTTTCGAAACTTGCCATGACTTCAATGTTGGTTACATGAACCTTGCTTGCTAAATCCATGCTGTTGTATGCTGTCATGTATTGTTGTTTGGTTTGTTATTTGAATGATGCTGATGAACACATGCTGTAATATATACCCTGCTGCTGTTTTGCAAAACTACCCTGTCCAGGATTTTTCACATTGCCAAACACGATGCTATGCTGTTGCCTTGTTGTTATTTGGAACCTCATGACCATGTGAAGCATTTTGTATGCTGTTGTTTAGTTGCTGCATGATGATTGATGAATACATGAATGCCATAATGCTGTGTTTAAACCATATCATTTCCAGAAAATCTCATGATTATGCTATGTTGGTGTTGGCTGATGATGCGCGATATTTGCTGTTCATGAGTCATGCCTATTTGAGTGATGATGATATGCTGTTGTGTTGGTCGAACCATGATGTTTGATGTTGTTGAATACATGAATCATTGCCAAACCCTAGGGTTTATACATGAGTTATGCCCAGAATTTGTTTGATTGACTCTTGCTGTGAATCTTTGCGCATGTACTGTTCCATTGGCTAATAGCCAATAGGAACATTTCCTCAGCGTGACCAAAACGCTGTAGTTTGGTTAAATGAGGCCCTGATTTACTGAAATGTCATCGTTGACCCTTCCTTTGACCAATATTCCATGCCTTTTGTTCAAATTTTACATCCAATTATTCACTCAACTTAAACAATTCATTTCTCATTCAATTTTCACTCAAAAATTATGATTTTTTTTGCATGATGATCACAAAGATGTCTACTATTTTATGGTGAATTTTAATTAATTTTCCATTGGCTGGATTTTTTATGGTAAATATTTTCTTGACATGTATGCCAAAATGATACATTGTGCCATTTCAATTGTGAAATTGTCATATTGCATCCATTGCCTTTGAAATTTTTTTTGTGGTAAAACTAGGCGCATTGACCTTCATTTCCATATAGACTTTGTGCATTTATCATTTGTGGATTGATAGTTATGATTTTTTGAAGTTGTGTGTTGCATTTGGTGCTATACCATGACCATGCATTTTCACAATTTTTGTTCACACACTTCCCTACATCCAAATGACTCCAAATTTTGCATGAATGATCCCTTGTATATCTAGTTCATGTATGAATTTTCTTGGAATTAATCTTGCTGTTTTCCATTTGATTGAGAATTTTCTTCCATACTTGATCATTTGTTGACTTTTTGTGCTATACCTTGCCAAATCTTTTGTGAAATTCTCAAATCTTATTGTATGATCATGAAATTTCATATGTGATAACTAGACATCTCAAGCTTTGCATTGGTGTTAATCTCATTCATTTATCTTATGTTTTCAAATTGATATGATTTTTTGAAGTTGACCCATGCTTGTTGACTTTCACCATGCTTACTTGAATTTGATTTGACTTCATGAATTTCATTGACTGCCTTCCTCTCATCCAAATGCCATGAAATTTTACATGTATACCATGTTAGATGTTAGGATTGAGTGTGATTTATTTCATGATTTTTGAAAATGTTTGAGTTGACTTTTGAATGAAGTCTTTGCTGTTGACTTTTGTATGCCTCCTTTGCTATGCTTTGCATTCTTTGGCTTATGAAATGATCTTGATGCATGATATAAGTTTGAATCCAATTGTGTTTGCTTCCTACATGATTGAGTTTGACTTTGATTGAATAGTGCTTGCTGCCTTGACTTTTTTCTTTCATCTTTGACCCTAGGCTAGTCCTAGTGGTCTTCTAAGCTTATGATTGAGTTCATCTGTTTCAGGTTAAGCACCAATGCCTTGAGGATCATTCAAATATTTGTTTGAGTTGAATTATATGATGTGCTAACATTTGTTTTGTAGGTGACTCATATGCTTGAGTCTTTGTGCCTTGCACAATTGGTCCTTCTGTGTGACTATTGGTTCATTTTCTTTTGATTTTGAGTGTTGACTTGTTTACTAATGAGTTTGACTTTTTCAGGTACTTTAGTTGCCTAAGTTCTTTGAACTTACTTGCTTGCTTTGCTTTTTAGCATTTGCTTTGAGGTATAAATACTTCTTCTTCATGTAGTCTGGAGACCCGGTCTGTTATTTGACCGGGCAAACTGTCTGAAGTCCTCCTTAAGAGGCAATG